>NW_017295726.1:48900-49766 GCF_001594075.2 Trachymyrmex cornetzi | reverse complement strand
GTTTCATAGCATGTCGACCATGTTTAGTACTCTCCTTAGCACCTTTGTCATACTGACTTAAGCCGGTTGCGCCTCTCTGATAAATCTAGGACTCTAATCAAGGTGACAGAGACAAACGTTCAGTTTCACGTATGATGCGCATGAATAGCATAGAAGACGGTCCGTTTCACTCCATGCTCCGTTCATGCACGCATGAAAACGGCAGAGTATCTATATGGCTCGCAGCGTAAGACAGCGGGTGTTTATGCTGGATTCACACTGCATCCCATGTGCGTCGTCCGATGCTCTGCAACCAATCGGAAAACAGGATTCCGATGGATTTTGCTTCGTATCATCGGAATCCTGTTTTCTGATTGGTTGCAGAGAGTCGTACGACGCAAATCGGATGCAGTGTGAATCCAGCATTACGTGAAGTAATCGGATCTCTAAATCGGATTGAGCAGTGGTACTCAATCTGAAGATTCTAAATGTTCCTAGACCAATCCGGATTACAATCCGTGTTGTCTATGAAACTCGGATTTCAGACTACTATCGTCGTGCGTGTTTCTTTTGAAAGGTTAAGTCAATATTTCCGAAATTTCAAAATATTTTTGTGGCATTTGTTGCGACTCTTCTTTACGTGCTGCTGTTGTGGATTTTATAAGTCTATCCGGAGAGAGGTCTAACATAAAGACCGAAACATGTAATATTTTGCAATGGAATTTATGTAATGTTATTTAATGTAATGTAATAGAGTTCTGATTATTTTCTAATATTGTGCGTTGGTATTGACTCTTACATCCCTTGTTTCATATTTAATTTTTATTGTTATTAAAAGTTTTTTACGAATATTAATTATTATGATTTAAATAGTAAAGTATAATTAT
>NW_017295726.1:38488-48856 GCF_001594075.2 Trachymyrmex cornetzi | reverse complement strand
ATATATATATATATATATATATATATAATGGTCCACAATTCACATTTATTTTAAGATTATAAGACCTCGTACCTACTCCCACCCCGCGTCAGAGATCGCATATCGTCCGGTCCCGAGTTATAAGGATTAAGTTCCTTGACTCTAAAGTCGGTCCGACGATCGCACTGCTCATCGGAAACAGGTGTCATATCGTTCTTTCGGGACGTTGACCCATATTCCAGAGCAATAAACGGTGGGTTCGACTCGCTCCATCCCTTTCCCGCGGATGTATGCGAGACATAGCGTCTGCTTTAACGTCCTTCCATGCTTCTCCCTTCTTATCCTTTTCTTTCCCTAAACCTATTCACGCATATTATCGGAGCTTGGACGTAACAGACTAAGCAAATTTGGGGGTTCGTCCGGGATTTTAAGTGCGACCTTTGTGGGCAGGTATGAATACGAGGTCTACATCTGGCAAAGGGGAAATTAACGATATTTATAGAACCGCTATAGAAAATCGCAACAAGCCAAAACACGATAACATAACAATCCACACATCCACTCCTGCGTCCTCCTTAACGATATTTATAGAACCGCTATAGAAAATCACAACAAGCCAAAACACGATAACATAACAATCCACGCATCCACTCCTGCGTCCTCTAAAACTATACACAAGCAAATTGACTTCTCGCTGGATGACTCTGAGATCGACCAAGATCTATTTCAAACTTTAACTAATACACTTGTCTCCAACGCTTCCGGAGATACAACAATACAACCGGTAACTGAAATTAAAGGTACTCCTAAGACAAAAAGAGATAAAATAATGGCGAATCCAAATCCGTTCGCTACATTAAAATACGCGGTCGAAGCCGTCCCTTTCTTCGACGGTAAAAATATTCCGCTAACATTTTATTGAGAGACGTGAGGAAGCGAAATCCATGTTGCCTGCAGAAACTGAATCTCAATTTACCAAGATTATTAGAACGAGAATTGTGGGCGAAGCACGCCGCACAATTCAAGATCAAAATTTTGACAGTGTATCCCAACTAACAAAATACTTAGAACAGGTTTATGGCCCATCCAAAAATGTTTATCAATTGCAAGGAGAATTGGAAAACATCTATCAAAAGAACGAAGAAGACGTTGTTACTTACGCGAATCGAGTTAAAATTTTGGGGAAGCAAACATTAAAGGCGCATAAAGATTCGGGAAATTTTCTTCCTAATCAAGATATTAAGCCATCCTTAGAAAAAGATATGTGTAAATGCTTCATTAGAGGGCTAACACCGGAAATCGAACAGAGAATAGCAAGAAATTTAAATGTCCACGAAACCGTAGCTGATGCTTTAAGAATTGAGAGAGAACTACACTCGATGACAGATTTACGACAGGGGCACAGTAATACAGCAAGTAAAAAACCAGATACTAATAAATTACACGAAACGTGTCAAATTTGCTATAAGGAGGGGCACTCGGCTTCTAATTGCAGAAAAATAACTAGTTTAGCGACCCTCGAGTTCAACGACCTGTCAAGGTAATACAAGGAAATAATATTATTTGTCAACTTTGTTTTAAATTTGGTCATAATGCTAAATTTTGTAAAACAAATAGCAATATTAATAACAATATTCAGAATAAGTCCTCTATAATTTGTCAATGGTGCGACAAGTCAGGCCATTCGGCCAATAATTGTTGGAAAAAGCAAAATGAACAAAATAATTCAAAAAATATGACCAAAATTGTTTGTCAAATTTGCAATAATTTTGGACATGTCGCCAAAGATTGTCGATCTAAGATGAAACAAGATGCAACATCTTCGGGCTCGCTATTCTGTCGCTATTGTAAAGAACAACGGCATCTCCTTGACGACTGTGAACTACGCATCGCAAGTAACAATAGAAGACGAGTAAATAATCAGGGAAACTCCGACGGCCCCTCGAAGTCGGGTGTACAACAGGGGTCTGCACGGATCTCACACCCGCCATCGCCACAAAAAACCCAGTAGGTAGAAATGAGGCAGAAGTGCAACCGGTAACGCTAAACCTCGATAAACATAGTCACGTGCCTACCATACAGGTAAAGCTTTGTAAATTCACTCCATATATAACTTTTATGCTAGATATTGGTTCTGGGCCAAACATAATTAAAGAAAAATTTATATCATGGGATACCACTGTCAACCATAATAACATATTAAAATTAAATGGGATAAATGAATATATCCTGTTTATACTCTTGGTGAGATCACTATCGATTTTCGAAAATTGAGTAACTTTTCATATAGTATCAAACGATTTTCCCATTACACAATCAGGCATATTGGGCAATGATTTTTTCAAACAGACTTCCTCAAAAATAGATTACGCGAAGGGACATCTAGATATATCAGGAATTACTATACAGTTCTTTTCCCCAGAAACCATTACAGCATCTCCGCGAACAGAATCTTTGTTCTACGTGAGGATAAAAAATCCTGAAATAAAAATATATCCCAAAAATAAAAGTAGCCCATGGAATTTATTTAGGCGATACCATAGTAGAAAACGTCGCTGGAAAAGCGTTCTTAAACGTCATAAGCACATTAGACGAGGAAGTTGAAGTGCAAGTACCAACCTTGCGCCTTAAATCTCTAAATGAACTATTCGACAATGATAGCTCAAGCATAGAAATGCAAAATCCTCAGAAGGAAATTGCAAATTTGTCTTACCCATCCAAAAAATATACAAAATCACGAAGACGTTAGTAACGACGATAACAACGACGGAATTACGGACAAAGACGAAGTCACTATGACAGAAGGAAAGAGATATAGAAAAATAAAACGAAAAAATGAAGAATTTAAGGAAAATAATGAGAATAAATTAACGAGAGGAACCAAAGAATTACGTAAAGATTCTATTCTAAAAATTTATCGGGAGGAGGATTTCCATATCCCCTCCGAGACTCTAGGATCCAAAATCCTTGGAGAGGGAAGTTACCAAACCTCTCATGAAAATTTTAATAATTCCAAAATCATTGGAGAGGGAAGTTACCAAACCTCATGAAAATTTTAATAATTTCAAAATCCTTGGAGGGGGAAGTTACCAAACCCCTCCTGAAAATCCAAATAATCCTAGAATTCTAGAGGAAAGTTTCCGTACCCCCCTGGTAAATTCTACTCCTGTCGGTTGCAAGAAGGGAAGTAACCAAACCTTATTATGCAATGCGACTCAATTTAATGAAAAGGAGTCAAAAGAAAAGAGCTCCACTCTCGAAATTAAATTACCAAGGATTGGAATATCCGCAAAAAATGATATTCATAAAAATAATTCCTCTCACGTTACTATTGATGAACTTATAAAAAGAACGCAATCGTATAATCCTTATCTGAAAGTTCGTAATTCCAAAGCAAACAAACCATCTTCGAAAATCCTTGCGTCAACACAAGCTCAGTCTCAAGAAATAATAGAAAAATTTATGCGTAAACGTAAGTCAAAACGAAAGGAGAAAACAGAAGAAGAATTATCAAATGACATCACACGCGAATGTTTCGCATTATCGGAAAAGCCTAACAAAAATAGGCTCACAGAAATCGTAGAATTGTTACGCCTAGAACATCTGAATACACAAGAAAAGGGAAACATAATAAATCTTATATCTAATAGCCAAGATGATCGTACCTAAAAAAGAAGATTCAAAAGGAAATAAACGCTGGAGAATGGTTTTAGATTTCAGAGCCTTAAATGATAAAACTATTGGCGATGCTTATCCATTACCTAACATCGTCGATATTCTGGATCAACTAGGAGGGGCTAAATACTTTTCGGTATGTGATTTAGCTTCCGGGTTCCACCAAATAAAAATGGATCCTGCAGATAGTCATAAAACTGCGTTTACAACCCCTTTCAGTCATTTCGAGTTTGCCGAATGCCTTTCGGACTGAAAAACGCTCCCGCTACATTCCAACGATTAATGGACTTAGTATTAACAGGATTGCAAGGTGAAGAATTATTTGTCTACATGGATGATATTGTAATATATGCAACCACGCTCGAAGAACATGCAAGAAAATACAATTTACTGATAGATAGACTGCGTCAAGCTAATCTAAAGTTACAGCCGGACAAATGTGAATTTTTGAAAACAGAAGTAACTTATCTAGGCCATGTAATCAGCAAAGACGGAGTTAAACCAGATCCAAAAA
Organism: Trachymyrmex cornetzi; assembly: GCF_001594075.2. Lineage (NCBI taxonomy): Eukaryota > Metazoa > Arthropoda > Insecta > Hymenoptera > Formicidae > Trachymyrmex > Trachymyrmex cornetzi. Next base: position 44,688 of record NW_017295726.1, on the reverse strand, counting down.
AAATTAAAGGCCGTAAGGCAGTTTCCTAAGCCTAAAACGCCGAGAAACATTAAACAATTTCTTGGATTATCAGGATATTACAGAAGATTTATACCAAATTTCTCAAAATTGGCTAAACCTCTAACGAATTTATTAAAAAACGATATGCGTTTCGAATGGACATTCGTCCAAGAGGAATCATTCGAAGCTTTAAAACAGAGATTATGTGAAGAGCCCGTTCTACAATACCCGGACTTCTCAAAACCTTTTATTCTAACCACTGACACTTCTGGAATAGCCGTAGGAGGCATTTTGTCGCAGGGAGAAATAAATAAAGATCAACCAGTGGCATATGCCTCACGGACGTTAACCAACAATGAAATAAAATACGATACTTATGAAAAGGAAGCTCTGGCAATAGTATATTGCGTTAAACATTTCCGACCATATTTATACGGACGAAAATTCACTCTGGTCACAGACCATAAACCCTTGCTTTGGTTCAAAAACGCACAAGACGCGAATATGAGAATACGCGTTGGAGATTAAAATTGACAGAATAAGAATATGACGTAGTATATAAGGCGGGTAAAACTAACATAAATGCTGACGCTCTGTCAAGAAATCCTGTAAATCTCGAAGAAGTAAAATGCAATATAATTAATGCTAATAGATTCCTGAATCTTGACGATCCGAAAGACAGAGAAACAGTTTCTAGAATGTTAGAGGAAACCGATGAAGAGGAAGAAAACGAAAATTTTGAACTATATCTTTCCGACGAGCAGAATGATGAAGATCAGTTACCTGACAGGCATTTGTCTGACGAAAATACAGACTCAATACCATTCACACACGAGGAATTGTGTGAACCATCGAGATTACAAATCACCGAAGAAGCATTAATCCATGAGCCACCTAATTACAATAGAATGCAAACCCAAAGTCAAATAAAGGATAAGAATGATCATCGAGAAAGATTATCGCAAGAAAATGAAGACGAAATCGATGAAGTGGAAGATAGAAATGATCCACCAAATAAAGAAAGAGATATCGAAGAAAATCAAAATACCGATAACGAAGACGAAAGATCGGATAGTCATAAAAACAACAACAATCAAGGTTCGAAAATAAAAATAGCCAGAGACAATATAGTAAATAGTCGCGATTTATTGTTTTTACGAAAGGATAATGTCGTATATTTTGTCGACACCGACGGAAGACCACTAGATTCAGGTTCGCAGAAACTTTTTGAAAGGAACGAGATCCCTTGTCTGAAGGATCTCACCTTGGGCAAAGCCAAAGCCATAAAATATAAAAAACATTACCACGTTGCTTTACCTGTTAGTGAAGGGCAACGTGAAGGTCCAACCATGACTATCTCTCAAATTTCCACAGTGATAAAAGATTTACGAACCATCGTCGAGAAATTAAAATTAGTAACCATTAGTATAGCAAAAACAGATCTTGTCAATAACGTGCCATGGAATGACATTAAATCTATATTAAAATTTTACCGAGTCAACTACCAAACTAGGAATATGCAATGGATTAATCAAATATCCACCTAAAGATCTTCGTTCCATTATAATCGGCGAAATGCATTGCTCGCCTACAGGCGGACACCGAGGCGTTACGAAAACATACCATAGAATAAAGCATAATTATTATTGGGAAAATTTAAAATCAGACGTACAACAGTATATTCAACAATGTTTACAATGTCAATTGAAAAAGTTAGTAAGGGTTAAGACTAAACAACCTATGATGATTACTGATACACCGGGATCTTCCTTCGATAAAGTCGCGATGGATATCGTAGGACCCCTTCCTAGAACCGAAAGGGGCAATGAGTATATTTTAACACTACAAGATCAGCTGACCAAATTTTGCATGGGAGTACCAAATCAAACCTCCGAGACGATAGCAGAAGCTTTCGTTGACAGATTTATCTGCATATTAGGGGCACCTAAAGCAATATTAACGGATCAAGGAAGAAACTTTATTAGCGATTTAATGAAAAAGATAGCGAAAATATTTAAAATTCGCAAATTTCGTACAACAGCTTTTCATCCTCAATCCAACGGATCACTAGAGAGATCACACCATGCGTTAGGTAAATATTTAAAGCAATATGCGAACGAACAAAAGCAATGGGATAGGTGAATCGGATTGGCGATGTTTAATTATAATACCAATATACACGAGGCTACCAAACATACCCCGTACGAATTAGTGTTCGGTAAAATAGCAAGAATTCCATCCAATGAATTATTAGCTCCTGAAGACAAATTAGCGAGCTACGACGATTATCTAATAAACTTAATTACGCAACTCCATGTCACACAGAGAAACGCTCGCGAAAATGTCGTTGAAGCCAAAATCAAATCTAAGAAATATTATGAGAAGAAAACAAATCCACAAACATTTAAACCTAGAGATCATGTGTTTTTACTAAAGGGACCTAAACCAGGCAAATTTGGGGATCAATACACAGGACCGCACGAAGTTTTAGAAATACTAAACCGAAACAACGTAAAAATTCGGATAAAGAAAAACAGTCGTATCGTACATCCTAATCGATTACGAATTTCTCATATAAAACCAGCTTCCAATAACTAAAAAATGTTAATTATTACTAAATCAAAATTTCAGATGGACCCCTGGATAAGACAAATCACAACAATAATATTATTAACGCTATGGACTCATGAAACTTACGGGATAATAGGCTATGACTGCGGATCTCCGTTAGCAAATATAACTACCACGTCACTACTTAACACTGAAGAATGCGATATACCTCTCCAAAATGTGAATAAGACCCAAAAATTCATACAACTCATTCAAGTCAATGAATTTAAAACCATAAAAGTAATACAATGTAAAATTGAAGTCGATAGAATAATTAAAAAGTGTGGGATGTTCTCTCACACCATGGATGTTCAAAACGGTAAATACTCGTACATTCAAGAAACATCACGTGAAGCATGCGAACGCATGTACACCCTCGGTTATTTCCGAATGGGGCACGTTTACATAACCGGATTAAAATCAAACCAGACGGTCTCTCGACCTGCCACCTTAGCAGGACACGTGGATAATGACGGAACATGTCACGGAAGTACTTACCCTTTTGGAACATGGACAGACGTCGTTGTACTAGCAACTCTGACTTTTACACTAGTAGATTATGAAGCTAAGGTACGCCTAAATACTAACAAAGTAATACTACGATCCGGAGTAGCCTGTGAATTTTCAACCACCCACTGTGTGGACATAGAAGGAGGTGACACTTATTGGAATCCATTGCCCATGCTAGGCTCATGCGGAAAGCTTAATTTTGGCGCGCTTTACACTGGAATTGCAGAAGTATTGACTAATAATAACGACATACAACCTCAAATAGTTTATACTTTAAACTCGCAGGATACTATATCTTTGCCTTAACAAAAAAAGGAGAAGAAGTAGTGTGTGGACACACGCTTATATTAACCGAACATCCAAAATTATTAATTTTTGAGACGACACCTGATAATAAAGTGTTTGATAAACAATGTAAATCCGAAAATCTTGATATTTTTACCTATATGAACTCTAAATTTGTATATGTAGAAAAACACATACGAACTCAGATAAGTCAATTATACAGAAACGTACTTCTGCAACAATGCAACCTTGAACAGAAAATATTAAAAAATGCCTTGGCCCTCGCTACTCATTCTCCAGACGCTTTTGCTTACCATATAATGCAAGGGCCGGGATATATGGCATTATTGGCGGGGGAAGTAATACATATAGTAAAGTGCGTACCCGTCGAAGTAAAGGTTGCTCAAACTCAAGAATGCTACGATCAATTATCAGTAATACGAAACAATATAACATATTTCTTAACTCCACAGACTCATATTTTATTGCGACAGGGAACACAGGTCACTTGCAACGCACTTACACCTGCTATGTACCTCCTAGGAGATTCTTGGTACAGATTCGCATCTAGACCTGTAGAAACATTACCACCTATGATTTTGAAGCCAATGACTAAACCAACATGGAAATATGTCGGACCCAGCTCACTCGTTACAAGCGGGATATATTCAGAGAACGATTTAGAGACTCTGCGGGACCATATAATGTTCCCGGCTGAATGACCTTCCGTACTTAATGCGGTAGCCCGAGGAATGATGGGACAGCCAGGTTTCGTGAACGGAAGCTCGTTCTTTAATCTTCTAGACGAAGCTTCGATAGAGAAGATAGCTATATCTGCGTGGCAAAAATTCTGGAATAAATTTCTGATTTTCGGAAATATTAGTGCTGGTATAATCGGAATATACATGAGTGCGAAAGTTATAAAACTAATACTAGATACATTCGTGCACGGATATGCTTTGCACACTGTGTATGGATGGTCGATGTATCTGTTGGGAGCCATATGGGACTCAACTACTTACGGTCATTCAACTCTTATTACACCTGGGGAATAGGCCGCCTAAACAAAAAAACTTTACTACTTTGGCGCCCGCCGAGACAGGATCTAACAACCCTATAGTTAAGACCGTAAAATTCTCTGACCAGATGGATGAGGAAAAGGCCTGCCCCCCTCCTCTTCCACCTAAAGGGGAGCATGTCTATCCTCCAATTCCACTAACGGAAAACTCTACTTATACTCTTGAATTAAAGGGTTAAAACCAAGGAACACAAGCATAACTACTTCTACTGAAACTCTTTTTCTTTACTGGACGTCTTTTATTGTCTTTCTTTACAATTGACATTAATTATGTTACTTAGATATTTATATTCCATTATTTACAGATCTCTTACAGATTACAATGGAGATCGCCACTCTTAGCACAAAATACCTAACGCGCAGTTCCTTGAAGGTCCAGGTGATAAGAGTGGACTCACCTTCCCTGTTTTGGGTGCAACTTAATAACAGCCAAGAAGATTTCCAGGATATGATGGAAGATCTCGCTCACAGAAGCGACGAAGTAGATTTTTACATCACCGAGTCTATGATCTTTGCTTAGATGAAATGGTTGTTATTCAAGAAGGACGAAAATGGCATCGAGGTGTCGTGCTTCAGATTCGAGGAGACGGAATGGTCTCAGTCGGTCTAAAAGACTGGGGCCGCCTGGTAGAACGACGCCACTTCGAGATCTATGTACTAGAACATAGGTATCGCGAGCTGGAGTGGCAAGCCATCCCATGCGCATTAGCGCACATCGGGCCTTATCAGCCAAAAGACACGTGGCTCCGTCGAGCAAGAGAACTAACTAAATTTTTGATTGATCGACGTGAGGCGTGGATTAGCATCGTAGGAGACGTGGAAGAAGAAGCAGCAATAGTAAACTTAGAAATAAGGAACGAGTGCGGGACCAAAATGAAAAATGTTAAGGACATACTCATAGATTTAGGACACGCACAGCATACAGAAGGGATGTTAGAACCCGTGGAACCCTCGATCTAATAATAGAAGTAATATTAAGATTAAAGCTATAAATTGGTAACCCAGTAAGGGAATATTACCTATGCATCTCCGTACATATGATTATACATGAATATATATATATATATAAGAGAGAAAGAAAAACATACATATATACATTTTTATAATAACGATAGGATTAAAATAAGGAACTCGAATTTACTGCGTAATGAATAATCTTAACATTAATAATCTCTTGGTAGAAGTACGCGAAATGCCACTGTGTCGCTACCTCTGCTGCATCACTGAATCACCAGATGAAGAACCATCTACCCCGGTTCAAGCGGAAAATCAATGGAATGCCTATCGGTATTTAAGAAACCTTCGGTGCGTCATCGTATTGGAAGGTTGTCGAGTCTATCAACACAATAGCAGTTTTATTAAAATTTGCAACGATTGCTACGAACGCGAGACAACCAAATATAAGAAGCAATTTCTACCCATCTTTTCACATAGTTTAACGCACCAGAGTACCGTGCGTAATCAAACAAGATGCACAACCTGCAATAAGCCGATAGTGTGCATACAACCTGCAGAGGATTGTCTGAACTGCATCGAATCATTCATACATGCTGACAAAGCACATCTGGACGCCGGGTGGGGCGTACCATCGGTCTCCTCAATCTAAAGTCTCCTAAATTTTTAAGCCTATCAGAAACATTTGACTTTAGTATTTCGTGTTCAGCGACACTCGGCAATTTTTTCTCTATTACATTATATATATATATATATATACATA
>NW_017295726.1:37504-37814 GCF_001594075.2 Trachymyrmex cornetzi | reverse complement strand
CCGGAAACGGACTCTACTCGGTCACCACTACCGGAAATCAGCTCGGCAACGCGACAATCCACGTTCCGAGGGGACAGCACAATCCCAGCAAGCGCGTCTCTGCGACGCGACACCAAACGATAACGCAATTACAGCAATCGTCGCTACGCGACCCGACGAAACTCGACAACGTGACTACTCCGCGCGTTCCTACGCGGCTCTACTCTACTCGGTAACCGGCAGTGACCGCCAGGAACGAGCGCGATTCGGCCCTCGAGTCTCTCCAAGACGACTCAAATTCACTTCCACTCGGCAGCGAATATTACTCCCC
>NW_017295726.1:34957-37001 GCF_001594075.2 Trachymyrmex cornetzi | reverse complement strand
CGGCCCCTGCACTTCCTAGCCTGTCGGAGGAGGTCTTGATGGATTTCCGTCTTGTTCGTCGGGCACTAGGCTTCCGACGGGCGTCCGTCCGGTCCCTCCAGGGTGGCCGGGAATTCTGGCCTTCTCCGGTGCTCTGCAAGGGGTGCATGGTGAAAGTATGGTCCCTTTTTTATGTGCCAGCGGTTACTAGAAATTATACAAATGGGTACAACCTGCTAATCCGGGCTCCCGGATATGCGCCTGTCTCTTCGTTCTTCCTCCTTCCTCCTTCCCGTGCTGCCTTTCTTCGGTCTTCCTTCCGAGAGTGGCGGGTGAGACGGCACGATGATACAATGCAATCTCACAGCTGCCGAGCGTGATCCGTGGCGCGTTTACGCCTCCTGCTACGCTTGGTTATCGCGCAAAAGAAACGCTGACATAAAAGAATAAAATCTGCCGAGTTAATCAAATGACGCGAATTTCAACGCACGTTCGCAGGTGCGTTTGCACGCGCGCTCGCATGCGCGCTCGCCTACGCGCTCGCCCTTCGAGCCGGTAGGAAGCACGAGTCCGCCGCCGACAAGTCCGCACAGTGACGGACAAAATGTCACGTCACAATATATAAAATATACACATATATAGATATATTTTATACAAGAGCAAATATGACGAATATCTTGTGCGTAGGATAATTAGTTTCCGATAATCTATCGAAATAGATTGAACAATGTTACTATCTTCCCTTTTCTTCTTTAACAGAAAATAAAAATTAATAAACCACTTGCTCGTCGGTTACAGTATATACAAAATGGCAGGACCCTGTTATGGCAAATTCTGTTGGGACAACACGTGGTTAGAGGCAGAAACTTATTCAACGAAAGACCATCTGTGGTGTGCTCATAAATACTTAATGAAACTCCGATGTGTTATCACATGGGAGAACCATCTGATGTATCAACACTATGGCAACCACTCTAATATTTGCCAGAGATGTTACACATACATGTCAGACGATCTCAAACTTATTTATACACCTATGTACACACACCATCTAATTCACATAGACTCGGTGCTGCGAGAAGCGAAATGTACAGCCTGCGACGAAGTAATGGTAATAGCCAAGGATGTGACAAACTAAAACGCGCCAAGTAGTTTTACATAAAATATTTTATTTTAATAAAATTTTCTCATTTTGTGATGCTTCGTTTTTAATTTTTTTTTAGATCAAATGTTGTATTCCATTGCAAATATAAAAAACTCTTGGATAGAAAGATAAAGGTACGTATCATTTTGTCTCGTTAATTAAATGTTATATGTTGCAATAAAATATATGTTCTTTTCGCAATTTATAAAATACAATAGTATATGTTATATGTTGCAAGAAATTATATATTCGTTTTGCAATTGACGTAATTTAAAGATTTGATTTCATTTCTTTTTTAATACATGCATACGTACTACTGAGGGGTAATTTATAATAAAAAATTAACAACATTATCACTTGAACTATATTATTTATGTAACGGTTTTTTTTTTAGTTTATGTAAAGTACACTTTTTTATGGAAGGTACATGCACACTTGGCGCCTTTTTTTTATCTTTTTTTAAAAAGGTAATTTTGTTAAGATATCATGCATTTTGTAGTGTTAAACATCTTATATTCTTATATGATTAATACTATATCTCTTCACACGTGTGCGTAATACTAGAACATATTATTTATTATCAACATTTTCTAAAAATAATGTAGAAATGTTTTTAGCAGCTCTAGGCCATTATTTTTTTGTAACTTGCATATCATCAGTTTCAATCCAAGGTGAACCTTCTGTATACATACTTATAAAATAATCGTTTTCGATACATGAACCATAATGAAATATAGCATTCATAACTTTATACGACTGTCCAGCTATTAGTATTTCACTTGTTGGAAGAGCACATAAATTAATTTTTTGTGGCACCTTCACTAATGTTCCATTTTGATATGAAAATGAAATTAAATGGATGATTATCTGTTTCGTCTCTTAATGTTATTTCATTTTTAAATAATATATCATTTCCCTCAC
>NW_017295726.1:27454-34390 GCF_001594075.2 Trachymyrmex cornetzi | reverse complement strand
TTATTATTGATAAAGAATCATGATTAATCAAATACGCATTAAGGTTCACTTTCGTTACTAATTTTACTTTAATTTTATGTTAAAATTAGAATTCTATGAAGGCATTGTGAACAGCAGCTTAATGGACCATACGCTTTATGTATATGTTACACGTATGACTGAAAAAATTTGAAAAGCTGAAATGATCCCTTTTTGGGAAACGATCTCCAGATCTCGGTATCGGCTGGACCAATTTTATTTGGACTGATCGCAATCGAAAGATACCGACGACATATAATAAAAGTGTTTTTAGATCTTTAATTGCGGCTGTAGTTTCTGAGTAATTTTAATCTAAAGTATATAAAAATTTAAACGGGCCGCTTGACCGCTTAACGTGTGAACGTCATTGCGTATATGTTCATGCCGTTACCAATTCGCGAGGCTATAAATCATTCACATTCATACGTATGTATGGTAAATGACAGCAATAAACGAGTGCCATCTACCGTCTAAAATATGAAAAGGAGATGACTTTTTGAGGAGACGTATCTTACAGAAAATTTTGACATTTCGGATTTCGCATCACGATATCTCTGTTCGTGGGACACATAGAGGTAAAATAAACGTTTATTATATAATTCGGACCCAAATTATCGATAGAACTCATATTCAAAATTCCATCGGTCTAGCCTTTATTAAAAAAACCGAGAATTTCGGCTACTCGGATGCCCGCAACTCGCTGACTCGCGTAAATACACTCGTGTCTCGCGCTGCGCGCCCACTTGGCGCGAGACACTACCGTGTCTCTTGATATTTTTTATTCACATATTATTACAACGTTTTTTTTTCGTACGTATTAAAAACTAAAGCTAATAGCTCGCAATCGACGAGCTGATGTCCATTGATGATGTCGCTATCGCGTATAGCGTCTTCGGACGCGATGTTAGAGAATAGCGTATACTTGACATCGGCCGTACCGACGAGTCGGATTAATCATTCGAAAGTTACATCGATACATCCGTCAAACACAAACATACGGCGTAGCGTCGTTTCGGTCATCGCATCGACATCTAGAATGGGCCGCTGATGGCAATGGTGGGGGTAGAAAGACGATTAGGGTGAGATGCAGGAATAATAAGATCGTTCTTGCTCTGTTTAGTGAAGCCTGATTGGTTGTTGTTAATCCAACAACCAATCAGGCTAGTTAGAAACAACAGTAAACAGAGAAAGAACGATCTTATTATTCCTGCCTCTCACTCTAATCGTCTTTCTACTCCCACCATTGCCATCAGCGGTCCATTCTAGATGTCGATGGGTCATCGTCATGAGTACGAACGACAAATCGTGACGTACGAGCGTAGCATCGTTCAGCGTATAAATTCTGACGGTTTGCGGTCTAACGCTTATAAAATTGTCTTTGTGTTCGTTAAGGGACTTAGCAATGCTTGCAATGGGCCGCAAAAGCAAATTCCTGCGTAGGGCGCAAATGGTGGTCGTAACAACTCCGAGTATACACATACCCATGTAAATTGGCTTGTTGAACTTTACCTTGAGTTTGCGCAGTTCGACGGCGATTAGATTCTTCGCAAAGACGCTGCGGCTATGGAAATTCGGTTTCGCGATCATTGCCTACGCGCCATATCGTCCATCCCATTTTGTTAATAATTTTACGTCTACATGATTGCGCACATTCTCCATGGTTTTGTTGAATACCGCATTGTTCATTAATTTATATAAATTATTCTCAAAATCGTTTTTAGCGTGAGTTCTAAACTGTGTATTAAGTTCAATGTACTCGCGTAGCCATGTGGATTGCGCGAATTGTAGCACCCGATGGATCTTTGTTACGCGAAGACCGTGACGAGCATTGCTGCAGATTACGGTAGTGAACGACGTAAAGGCCGGTTTATAATAGCCATTACCGTAATTCCGTGGCCGTAACCGTAGAGGCTGTTACCGTCATCTGTAAAGGAGCGGTTTATAATAGCCGCTACGCCGCTGTTACGGCCGCAGTAAGGATAAAACCTGAAAGGTTACAATATAAACTCACTTATAATATAAATAAATATAATCCGCCATACTACCTCTCATGAGACCACTCGAGCGGGCCGGACGTGTTCGATCGTCCCGTGTGTTGTATCACGTCAATTATATTTTTGGAAAAGCGTCGCCGGCTTCGACTGTGCCTTTGCAAAATAAATTTAAATTAAACAAAAAATGGATTTGTCCGAAGTTGCAGTGTGTGGAATATTTTTATCAATTTTGGGACTAGCATACACTGTATATGCAGACGCACCATTAATTAAAAAAATTAGGAGAAAACGCCGTTGGAGTGTACGCCCAATATATCAAAGAAGGAAAGACACAGGAGATTTTCATAATTTATTCAAAGACATGGCGACAATGGATAACGAACAGTTTATAAAGTACACAAGAATGTCAAAGACTAAAGCCAGCGGCACACGATGCTTTTTTTCCTGCTGGATTGCTAGCTGGATTTGCGTGCTTGCTGCCGTGTTGGCAACAGTGCTGGCTGTGCTATTGGCTGTGTTGCTAGTTTGGCTTCAGACGATGCGAGTTTTAGTACTGGCTGAGCAACTGGAATTTATTACAAGTACATAAAAATTTCTAACCTGAGGAGTCATGAACTTTACCGATAAATATTTTGGTTCGCGGGGAAGAGCAACGCTTTTTCTGCCAGATTCTTTCGTTTTATGGAAAATCGTCGATTGAGACGATTACACATGTTTACACGCTTCCTAGCGGTCATCTTCAAATGAAGCGGCGTCGTGATTGGTTCTACAATAAGCCAGCATGAAATCAAGCAAGAAAAATAGCACCGGTTCTATCACGAAAATCCAGCAGATCAGCCAACAGCGGGGCCTGCAAGCCATACAATTTCCAGCATAGCAGCCAATCAGATTGCCAGTACAGTAGCACGCAAGCAATCCAGCAGGAAAAAAAGCATCGTGTGTCGCTGGCTTAATTTCCACACATTATTAGGACTATATAAAACATAGATTAGTGAAGCACAGTAGACGTGAGCCTATAAGTCCAGAGCATAGACTGGTTATTACATTATTGTAAGTGATAAGATAATTTAATTTTGATAATATCTTGTATAGAATTGTATATATTAATTTCGATGTAAATAATAATGTAGAACTCATATTATTGCAGCTATTTATCACAAGGCTGTAGTATGCAGGTAGTTGCGTGGTCCTTTTTGATTGGAAAAACTACTGCATCTATTATAATCAAAGAAACTTGCGAAGCCATATGGAATGTTCTTAATCCCATATATTGCAAACAACCAACAGTGGAAGAATGGAAAGAGAAAGCGGACGAATTTGACAAACAATGGAATCTCCCTAACTGTTGCGGTGCAATTGACGGCAAATATATTACCATTCAGGCACCAAATAAATCAGGATCTGCCTTTTTTAATTACAAGAAAACATTCAGCATCGTCCTTATGGCTGTGTGTGATGCTAACTACGTGTTTACACTTGTAGACATTGGAGCGTACGGCTCGCAAAGTGATGGTGCAGTGTTCTCAGAATCAGCTTTCGGACAAGGATTGGAATCCGGTAGGATAAAATTACCGGAGAACACACCATTACCGAACACAGATATAAATTTTCCATATTATTTTGTTGGAGATGAGGCTTTTCCTCTAAAATCATATATTCTAAGACCTTATCCGGGAAGGAATTTAAATCAAGAAAAATAATTTTCAGTTACCGGTTATCGAGAGCAAGGAGGACAATAGAAAATTCATTTGGCATTTTAGCATCAAGGTGGAGAATCTTGCGAAATAATATCATTACCGAAGTTGGTAATGTAGAAAAGATTACCGCTGCCACAATATGTTTACATAATTTTCTGCGTATTTCCGAAAAAAATGCCCAACTAGTGTATTGCCCTTCAAATTTTGCCGACACTATTAGAGATGATGGTTACATCATAGAAGGCTTGTTTCGACAAGAACAAATTGATAATAGCTTTCACAGGATAGGACGCATGGGTGCGAATAATCCATCAAGATCTATCATTGCTCTACGTGACAGTATGGCACATTATCTTTCGCATGAAGGGGCAGTTCCTTGGAAGTGGGCGCATATTTCAAGAGGATTCAGACCATTAGGATTGGAATGACATTTATAAGATATATCGAACTTTATTAATATATATACACACACAGCCATTGTACACACAGAAAAAGATATAAAAAGATATGTAATAATAAAACATGTAGTGTAATTTTTTTAACCACATAAAACTAAGTAGATAAATAAATTTTAAATTAAAAAAATTAATTTATTTATTTATTTATTTATAATTAATAAATTATAAATATTATTATATAATACGTGTGCATTAGTCCGAATATTTTGCAATTACTTGCATGATTTCTACTTTACAATGTATCAGTTTACTTTTATTTAATCTCTTCAAGTCAGTATAGATTGAGCTGCAAAAGTCTTTCAAGGAACTATCTTCCGCAGTCATAGTGTTTCTTTCGGTTACAAATTTTTTAAAAACATCCATCGTTTCATTTAGTTTGGTTTCGACAGATACTTTATTTAAAGAGTCTTTTCGATTCGGAGTAATGCTTCTAGAACGCGAACGTTTTGCTACTGGTGATTGAGTGGTTTCACTTGAAGTGCTATATTCAGTCTCATTCATCGATACGTTGTCAAAATCCTCTTGCGTACCTGAAAATTGAATTTGTATCATTTGTAATGTATTACTATTGTATATTTATGTATATGTATAATTAAGATAGATTATCTTAATATTTAAAGAGAGTAAACAATTAATGTATTTTAAAGAATCATTTATCAACTGTAAAAATTCACTCTTTGCGATACTTTATAAGCTCCAACGTAAAATATTTATCATCGCCACAATCGAAAGTGTCTATTAGTATTTAGAGAATTGAAGATATATGAAAAAAAATACAAAATAAAATTGCCTACCAGTTTGCTCGTTCAGATGTTCTTTTTGTATTTCATCAAGGTACTGAACGTCCTCAAAGATTAATTCTTCAGTATCGTTTTGTTTTTGAACCAAATCTTGAGAACCATCTTTGGAGTAAGAATCATTTGATAACATAGAGCATGTTGTATTATATCTTCATAATCTTTGCATGGTGGTTTCTCGACGTTACTAAATGTCCTTCGTCTTTTTACACATTCGTGTAAAAATGCCAAATTAATGGCCATTCTTTCTGGTCTGATGCTCCTGATCCCGAGCGTACTAGTTTGCATCGTTCTTTCGAAAATCGACTCCGTAAGGCAATCCAACGATCTCTACATTCGGTACCTAAATAACAATTGTAATTATTTAATACTGTTTCCTTCATCAAGTAAATCAATATTTATCAAATATATTGTAATGTATTTACTTGATGCGTTCAATTTATTGCTAATAAATAACCACGAATTTTCAACAACATTTCTATCCTTATAATCTTTCTCTTTTTTATCGTATAAATGCCGAAATTGTTCTACCCAGAATATCAAATCAACGTCGTTTATTTGCATGTTGATGGTTTTACTTTTTCAAACATGTTAAAAGGTTATATTCTTCTGTTGCACGTGACTCACTTGACACTTTATTTCTTTTCCGTTCTTTTCACTTCTTCTTCAATGTATTATTGGCCCCGGTCCTCGCCAACGAGGTAAGCATGGCCAGTCGCTCAAAATTAAAAAGTGAATGCAATGGCACAGTCGAAACCGGCAACGCTTTACAAAAATATAAAAGATGATGCAACACTCGAGACGAGACGAAACACATCCCACCTCACCCGAGCGATCTCTCAAGACCCGTTCTTTTCGCCGTAGGCCCGTAGGCCGGTAAAGATAAAGTTGAGTTATCTTTTCGGTTACGGCCAAAAACAGCAGATTATTGCCACCTATTATAAACGGTAGTATGGGTTTCCTATCTTCCAACTTTTACGGTACCGGCCTAAGTTAACGGTTACGGCTATTATAAACCGGCCTTAACGCTGTTTATCGTACAACGTCACTAGAAGTTTATCCTCGCGCGTGCCGGGCGGCTTATCGCGCGTTGGGCAGAAAGGCAAGTCAATGTGTTGGTCGTGTACATGTTGCGGATACTCGAGATCGACTTCTAGAATATAACCGGTTGATGAATCCGGAGCAATTGCGCTCGCACCAAAGTTCGCTGCGTCTTCGACCCATCGAAATTCGGCGTATGGTAATGGTTGACACATCGCCCATCCGTACAAATTATTCACGTCATAGTACATCAAGTACGACGACGGTTTCGATGAGTCGTACGAACGCGTATACTTGTTAGCCTGCACGTATTTACCAGAACATTGACTGAGGCCGCCGCGTATACCGCGCTCGATGAACATGGCCATATCGATGTTAGTGAACAATTCAAATCTTACGTGCGTATGTTTTAGCATCGCGTCCCACGTGAAACCAGGCAAGGTGTAATAATGCGCGGGATCGAGACCGTAACTCTCGACACAACTATTGCGGAAATTTTTGAAAATGTCGGTCAATATAATAAGACATCGGTTTTCAAATACAGATCACTGTACTCGCCGAGCGTTCGGATGGAGAATCGCTATCAGACATCCGCGGCGTGAGCGTAATCGCTCTCGGATACTGTATCGCTTGTCGATGAACTGTAAAATGATTCGCGAGGTGGCAAGCATCGTTCATTCAATTTTTCGACGCAGTCAACGTACTCGTACGGAAATACGCCTTTTCGCGTGACTAATTCAAATTCTTCGTCCGATAATGTTAAAAATTTGGAACGTACGATTTTCAATTTGTCTTTGTCGAGATACAACGCCAATTTATCGAGGTTTGCACTTAGAAAGGACCCCGCATCCATAATCCTATATGAAATTGGATTTCGGTTAAATCAAATGGTTTTCTCATATGTTATAGCTTATGACCTGCTGAACAAAAC
>NW_017295726.1:26837-27196 GCF_001594075.2 Trachymyrmex cornetzi | reverse complement strand
AAACTGATGAAGCCAGTGGCTAGACCATTTTAAACTGTACAACTTTTATTTAATACATTTTTTTATAAACCTAATAGTTTTCGAGATATTTTACCGTCTCGGAACATTTTATGTTCCTTATATGATTATACCATGGGGCTACATATAATTATATTCCACATAGCATTACGTACTATTATAATGTAACTGCCTATTACGGTCCGAGCTGGATCTTTGTTGCTTTAAATAATTCAATCTTGAATTACTAATATATCCTATTTGGTAATATTTTTCGCAATAAATTTATTAACAGTTTTTATAGATTAACATCTTTATAATATATGATGCTTGATGGTAGCATCAAATTATTAAAAATTGCT
>NW_017295726.1:22951-26146 GCF_001594075.2 Trachymyrmex cornetzi | reverse complement strand
GTTTTGTTCAGCAGGTCATAAGCTATAACATATGAGAAAACCATTTGATTTAACCGAAATCCAATTTCATATAGGATTATGGATGCGGGGTCCTTTGAAGGAATCAATGAACCTTTTTACGCAATTTTACTGAAAGTGATTTGTATTTTTGTCTTTAGTGCTATCGACAGGTTTAGTGAATGAAATGTATTTTTCTTTGGTTATCGGTAACACATCTATATGTCCTTCGTACGCGGTAGCAATTTCTTTTATTATAAAGGGCGCGTCGTACCCCGACAAATTGTGAAATACAATCGGAATATAAAACGAATTTTTATAATTTAAATTACAGTTTGAATGCGCTGGACCACGATATCTACCGGTGAGATGGCAATGACCACGTGTCGTCCGGCGCGAACGGTTTCTCGCAAATGTGACAACGCTACGATACACCTCCCATTGTTCTTTCGACAATGTTTCCATGGGCACATTACCGAATAGGATATTTTTTATACGATGAGCCAAGTTTTGGAGTTGTCGCGCGAACCACGCTATACAGTCTTCATCGCGACGGAACCGATATAACTATAACGTGCCGTCGTACGAACATCGCACGTAGTATCCTATACTAAATACCTCGTGCTGTTGATATGTGTACGACGACGCATCTTCCCTGTTGGGTTCCGTCTTTCATAGTACGCACTCCAAAGGTCTGTTTTCTGTGGCTGAACTAATGTACACTTTTGGAACTTAAAGTGAAATATATATACTTTTGATATTTGTTTAAAGCGAGAAAGAGAGTTCTAGAACAATCTAGTGCAGGAACAGAAAACAGACCACAAGTCAGCGTAGACGATGAAAGGAGGACGCGCTCCTTATTGCAGTGGTTCCCAAATTCGAGGGGTGACCTGTTTTTGGACACGTAATTATTGGACAGCGCACGATTGGACACGCAAAATTAGACACCGCACGGTTGGACACTGCATTATTGGACACGGCATTATTGGACACCGAATTATTGGACACTCATTGCTGAATACCGCGTTACTGGACACCGCGTTATTGGACATCGCATTATTGGACACCGCGTTATTGGACCCGTTTTATTGGCCACCGCATTATTGGACACGCATTGCTGGACACCTCATTATTGGACACCGCATTATTGGACACGCATTATTGGACACTGCATTATTAGACACCAAATTATTGGACACAGCATTATTGGACACGCATTTGCTGGATACCGCATTATTGGACACGGCATTAATCGACACGCATTATTGGTCACGCATTCTTCGACACCACATTATTGGATACCGCATTATTGGACACACATTATTGGACACAGCATTATTGGACACCACATGATTTTATATTATACGCCTTTAAAAAATTTATCATTCGATGTATAAATTAAAAGCGCTAAGCGTGTGTGCTTTTTGTAAAAATTATTTGGGCCGGTTTCACCAACGCCAATTACTTAATTCGCCATGGAACTGACTAATCGCGTTCGCTGTTTAGTTGAATTGACCACTTATGGTTGACACTTATGGTTGATTCGGCTTAATCGGATTGGTGAAACCGGTCTTTTGTATATTATAATATTACTTAACTTTAATGATATGTATTATTCATATAAAAGATTTGATACAAACAAAAGTGGCGCCAAATTAAATTCCTCAAAATTTTATGTATCGATCGTAAAAAAGATTTGATATCAACAATTGGCGCCAAGTTAAATTCCATGTAATTCGGATACCAAATTAAATAAATAATATTGACTTTAATGATATGTATCATTCCTATAAAGGACTTGATATATCAAGATCTGGCGCCAAATCCCATTTCTTTATTTACTTAATTCAAATAATATTATCTTTAATTTTTATACAATAAAACTTAAGTGAACGTAAATCTTATTGAAGGATCTTTCTATTCCAATCCAAATGGTTTAAATTTCTCTTAAATGAAATTATTGTATCACAATTCATTCAAAGACATTTTTTCTTCCAACTAAAGTAGTGGTCATTTAATTCTTTTTCAAAATAATATACAAAACGTCATCACAAAATTGCGTTTCCTTGCTCAATTTAAGTGTTATCACAAAAATTGAAGAGTTAAGTTATGTAAAAACATTTGGCGCTGCTAGATCGAGTAATAAAAATTATAAAAACAATTTAAAATTAGAATAGTAATTAATAAATATAAATAATAATAGGTAATTATTATTTAAAAGTAATAATAAGAGTAATAATAAATTTAATCTTAACTTTACACTGAATAAGAGTAAATTTTACTATTTATTTCTCTTTCATAACGCATGTTTACAAATCGAAATTTATTTTCCTCAGGGAACGCAGCCTTATGTATCACATCATACACATATAAGGGCATTGCTTTCTTCTACCGTTTCGATATTTTTTATCGATATGTGCCTGACTTGTATTAAAATACATACGTTGTTATATATATATTTTTCTATATAAAATGAAGGTACACCGAGAAAATAAAATTATAAAAGAACAGTATGTTACATGTGGTATTTTGAAGGTTAGATAATCTGTCATGCAATAGCTTAGTTTACACCGAACACTTGGTAGTGTTACGCCCATGCTCCGTCCTTAGAACATATACACATGGAACACTCATTGCCTATACCGCCAATGCATTGGGCTGAAGCCAAGATAGGTGCGAGAGAGAAAGGTATAGAAGACCCAAAATTCGCAATGCGCATGTTCAGTTCCGTCATTCCGTTCGTCAATCCATTGGAACGAATGGAACAACGTAATAGATGGAATCACCTGACGAAACTGAGCATGCGCATTGCGAATTTTAGGTCTTCTATACCTTTCTCTCTCACACCTATCTTGGCTTCAGCATGAGCGTCCTATTATCATTCCATGTGTATATGTTCTAAGGCTCCGTCGCATGCCGTGCTGTGCTGACACCCGTGGCTGACTCGCGTTGTCAAGACGACGTGCCGTTGTTGATGGTGAACAGCTGTCAGATCTTCAGAGAGCAGTCAAGACGTACGGACGTGCTTCTCCGCCGATTACACATATTATCGTTACGCTACTTATGTACTGACGATCTCGTGGTGCCGACGTTACTGAATAAACGACTTCTTGTTTCCTACTCTTTAAGTCTTGAGACTCTTTATTTCCGTGGCTCGGGAGTGCGCGTTACTATCCGAGTGCAATCTCGTGCATCGGG
>NW_017295726.1:20811-22281 GCF_001594075.2 Trachymyrmex cornetzi | reverse complement strand
CCTATATATAGCGGCCATATTGAATATTAGTTCTGTTTTTCCGGGTGTCATAAGCTGAGGGCGCCACTATCGGTGGTACCGCGTTTACAAGAGGGGAGTTGGGAGGCCCTGGGATCAGAGGGTCTCGGATGATTCGTTCACCGATCGTCACGAGAAGGAGAGCTCGAATGCAGAGTCGGGAAGGATCGATGACGGCGGAGCCACGAGATATGGGGACAACAGCGGAGGAGATAACCCTGCAGAATCAGGAGACTTCCTCGACGCAGACGGCGTTGCAGACAATGTAACGGGAGATGCGACAACTGCGTGAGGAGCAGCGGCGAACGGGGTCGGCGTTTGCGGAGACTCAACGTCAGCAGAATGAGCAGATCTTCCAATTACAAGAGAGACTGCGTCAGATTCTTGCAAATCAGCTAAGTCTTTCCAATAATATTCGCGGGCGAGATTCTTTCGCGAATGTTCGCGTGTCAGATTCGTTCGCGGGTGTTTTCGGTCGTGTTGATTCCGTCGCGGCGAGAGATTCTGTCGCGAGTGTCGTCGATCGCGTCGATTTCGCCACGGGCGGAAGTTTCGTAGCGGGAGTCGAGCATGGCAATTCGGCTGTGCCGTTTCACGCGGATATAAGCGAGGGCGCCGTTCGTCCTTTTAATGCGCCTCCGGCATTTCGCGGTCAGATGGGCGTCAAACTTAAGCCGGATATTTATGAGGGGAACGTATCTTTACGCGAGTATCTTGCGCAATTTAACCTAATCGCTCGAGCGAACCGTTGGGAAGACGACACAAAGACCGCTATTTTGGCGTTGTGTTTGCGAAGACGAGCACGTGCAATTTTGGAAAACATACAAAATTTAGAGAATTTGCAATTCAAGGAATTGAAGTCGAAACTTGAAATGCGTTTCGGGGAAACGCAAACGTTGCAAAGTTATTATTCGCAGTTCACGAACAGGAGACAAAAATTCGGGGAGAGTGTTGCCTCGTTAGGCTCAGATATTGAACGGTTATCGCAGTCTGTATATCCGGAATGTTCCGATACGGTTCGCGGTAAAATCGCGGGCGCACAATTCATTTCCGCTCTATCCGACGGGTTCGTAAAGAGAACTCTTCAAATCGAGGGAGTAACATCTCTCAGAGTGGCGATTGAGCGTGCAAAATCGGTTAAATTAATACAGGAAAGCAGTTTTCAGTGCAAAAAAGGGGAAAATTATAATTACGAAAAGAAAAAGGGGAAAAATTTTTATTTTTGAAAACAGAAAAAAATCAGAACGAAGATGAAGACAAAGAAAGAAAATTTAATAAAAATAGATTAAAAAATTTGAAAAGGAAAGGGATTTTAAGGAAAATTAAAAAAAGCAATAATAAAAAATGTTGGGAATGCGGTAAAGAGGGGCATTTCCGATCCCCGCAAGGGGTGGGGTCATTTCCGGTGCGGTCCGGTACTCCCGGACGCATCGGGGGAGATCCCACTACGGG
>NW_017295726.1:7890-10938 GCF_001594075.2 Trachymyrmex cornetzi | reverse complement strand
CAAAAAAAAAAAAAAAAAACGGCGAAACACAGCTAGTACATATACGCATAAGTAAATGTCAAGCTGTTCTAGATACATATATTTCTGAAAGAAGTAATGAAAAACAACACAATAAAAGCATACAAATGCAGATTCTAGAAGAATTTAGAAATATTAAAAAAACTCAAGAAGATTTTGTTAATTCCGCAAAGAAGCAATGGATTACATCGAATGCTAAAAGAGATGAAAGCATTAGAGTTCTCAGAGAAATTGCGAAAAGTATGGAACGTATTGCTTACGATCCAAATGTTTAACTAACTTATACGTTTATCCATTAGTTCATTATATATGCCACTTTGTAAGAAATTTTCGTTGATGCTAACTTGATGCTTGTTGTATTTTAATAATTAGTTTGATATAGTTTATAATATACGTAGTATTAAACACACATATACGTTTAATTTTATCAATTTTTAATAATAAGATCTCTCTCGTAAGATCTTATTATATAATACTCTTATATTTAGTTTTTGAATTCAGTTCGTTTATTTTTCTAATAGTACAAATATTTAACATTGATTTGTTTGAAAAGTTTATGTTTGTTTTTAGAACATGTAAAATGTTTAATTGATTACTAAAAATGCCATTAACGTAAAATGAGTGCTATAGTGCCTAGTAAGTAGTAATATAAAGTCTCTTTAAAAATAAAGCAGTACTTCTAATTCGAATGTTACATTAAGTTCTTGAAGAAATTTATCCTTGCTCATAAGAGAGATTTATTTGTGACGAATTAGTATTAGTAATACTTGACTACAATCAATACTTCTGTGATTACGAAACATTTTTAAATGTATTTTTTTTAAATAAAGAATATTATCAAATAATTAAATTTATTATAAAGTATATTATATTTTAATAAAAATCAAATATAAAACAAGGCATGTAAGAGTCAATACTAACTTACAATATTAAAAAATAATCAAAATTCTATTATATTAAATCATTCTATTACATAAAATTCCATAGCAAAATATAACATGTTTCGGTCTTTGTGTTAGACCCTCTTCAGATACATGATAAATATAAAATTTTTACATTACTTCGAAAACGCTGAATAAAATTCGATAGTAAATCACGTCGACGACCATAAACCAAATGTATCGAAATTGCTTGACAAAAGGTTGGATGGCCGATTGAACAGAATTTCTTGATGTTCTAACAAAATTCTACAATTAATTGATTAAATAATTACTCAAGCAAATACAATAGAACACTCACCATTATACGTCAACAATTTATAAACTCGAAGATAAAATATTCATAATCCTCTTGTCAGTCAGTGTCATAGCAAATAATAATTAATATTCGTCATAATGTAAATTCACAGAGTCCAATTCCATTAAATTAAATTTTTCAATAATAGACAATCAAAGTATAAAATTGTAGAAAGTCCAGAGATAAAATTACATATGTATGACTGTTTCAACGGACAAACACTGACTAACAGAAAATTACTTACAATGGTATGATCTTGGCTATACACGGTTAAATTTGTTTACAATCGGGATGTATGCTTTATGTAAGCCCTCAGTGTCGGTTTGAAGATTGATGCTATTCTTTTGTTCTTTTATATGAAGCGTCTCGGAAATTAAACGCTTATGGTAACAAGGTTCCTCGTCAAGAACTTCTATTTCATCCCAATTGAAATCATGATTATTCTCCAATCTGTGTTCTGTTATAACTGAACGAGATGAAGTATTCCAACGTATATGATTTCGGTGTTCAGCAATACGTGTTCTTAGCTGTCTACTCGTCTGTCCTACATATGATGCATCACAATCATTGCAATTGATCCTATACACAACATTATTTTTAGACAGACGAAGATGAGGATCCTTGTGTACCTTAATGTATTTCTGTAATTTATTCATGCTGTAAAACGAGACTTTGATATCTTTCCTATTGAATTGATTAAATTTTTCTGTTGCTGACGGAATGAATGGCACTGTAAACCATGAAACATTGGTTGCTTGGTCATCACTATTTTGATCTTGATTATTATACGCTGCACCTCTAACTCTAATGTTTATATTTAGTTATACTTTAGTCTTTTATTAATCACATCAAATATAAATTTTAACGGATAATCATTATCCCGTAAAATATTAATTATAAGAGTCAAATTTTTATTGTGAAATTCCGAATCAGACAATAAGATAGTCCTGTCAATCAAACTGATGATAACACCCTTTTTTTGAGTTAACGGGTGGTTGGAATAAAAATTTAAAAACTTCCCTGAAAAACTAGGTTTATGATACCAGTCAAAAGAAGCGGGCTACCTATCGATGACACAATGATTCTAAACTGAAAGTTAGGCTTATGGACTTTTGGCAGTGCATAAGCTCTCGCCAGTGACCCATCATTGCATGATAACATTCTATATTGAGAATCAGTTATGTGTTTACATCTTTTCCATCTCGATAGTAGACTCTTGAGAGACACGGTGATTTTCCTAGTTGGATCTTTTTTGATGATTTCATATGTATTCTTATCATGAAGCATGTCATTAACTTTTTTCATATATAAATCTCTGTCTAAAGCTACCGTAACATTGCCCTTATCAGCACGTGTAAAAATAATGTTAGAATGAGATTTCATGAAATCTTTGGTTATTTTTTCAAACTTTAATATTTCTTTGTCAATTGATGATGTTTTAAGATGAGATGAAACAACGTTGTTTAAAATAGTATTGAGTGGTTTGTGATGACTATTCTCTTGTCAATTGGAAATTTCCGTATACTATGTTCAATACTTTTGATACAATTAAAAATAATATTCTTCTTATTATTGTTATTTAACGCAAATTTTTCTCCTAACTGGATAAAGAATTAAACGTCATCTTCGAGTTTTTAAATTGTTGACGTATAATGGTGAGTGTTCTATTGTATTTGCTTGAGTAATTATTTAATCAATTGTAGAATTTTGTTAGAACATCAAGAAATTCTGTTCAATCGGCCATCCAACCTTTTGTCAAGCAATTTCGATACATTTGGTTTATGTTCATTCGTT
>NW_017295726.1:6207-6985 GCF_001594075.2 Trachymyrmex cornetzi | reverse complement strand
GAACTTGGTTTACATAAAAACTTGAACCATACATACTTCCATAGCTCAAGTCCTTTTAATCATTTTATGTACATGTTACATATTTTTATATAATTTAATGTTAAAGTATATAAAATTTCACTTTTATAAAGTACTTAAAATACTTAAATTAAGTAAAATAATACATATATTTTGTGTATATTAGTAACTTGGACAGATTTCCTGAAGATATTCGTACAAATGAGATTCCCGAAAAACCCTTGCATCGTGTACAGATCCGGGATATCCAATGAACACGTCTAAAATTTTCAGTTTATGATATACTACACACTGCATATGTATTGAAAAAAACTGTTTCCTATTAATATATGAGTCGTGATCTTGTGTCGGTTTATCGATTCGGATGTGCGTGCCATCTACAGCACCTAGAATATATTTTTAAGTTTGATGTATATATGTAATTTATATATAATGTTTACAAGTAATATAACAGAATAAAATAAATAATTAATACACCACAGAAGTAGATAGTACCAATAACTCCAGGAAATTGTTTTTGTTGAAGGAAATGTGCCATTGATTCTTCTTGTTCTTGCATTGTAGGAAATTTTATAATTTGTGGAGCCAACTGCATTAAAAAGTTTGTTACTCTTGTTAAAATTTCATGCAATGTACTAATTGTAATATCAAACCGATCAGCTACGTCTCGATATCCTGCACTTTCGTGACCAAGATACCACAAGTAACTCAAAATATGTTTTTCTGCTGAAATTGGTGCATATCCTGCATATTCTACAAT
>NW_017295726.1:5807-6077 GCF_001594075.2 Trachymyrmex cornetzi | reverse complement strand
ACCAAAGGCTGTGTTCCAAAATTGTTTGTCAGCGCTGCGAGCATGTCGTCATAAGTGCATGCTACCAATAGTGTTCCAATTTCATAAGCATGCTTTTTATGCAAACGCAGCTTTCATTTTGGAACGATATTTTCAGTGCTGTCAGCATATAGGGACGTCAGCGAAAAGAAACAAGTAACCTAGAAATATGGAGAGAAGCGTACAGAAAAAAATTCGTATTTGAAACTATTGTTACGTCCAACCCTGATTATTATAGGCGAGAGAGGAAGG
>NW_017295726.1:5097-5607 GCF_001594075.2 Trachymyrmex cornetzi | reverse complement strand
CAATCTTAGGCGTTACGGGAATACGGGATATTAGTGAAGGGCGATTTAAAAATTACTCGGAGGAATCTTTAGTAAAAATTTAAAAGCTATTTATTTCTATATGGCTAAAGCTAATTTACATGATTAAACTAAGTCTAGTTACGATAAGCTTAAAATTTTATGTGTGTGTGTGTGTGTATTCTTGGTCGCGTGCGCGCTGAATAAAAAAAAGGGGGGGGGAAGGGTGACATGCAGATGTAGACTTACTAGTGCTGAAGATTGGTTGTGGAATGAGTCGGTTCCCAATGAGGCTCGACGTCCACGCAAGAGCGCCTGAGGATAGCGGTTGGCGGGTGAGTGGTGATGTTTGAACCTTCAAGAGCGCCTGAGGATAGCGGTTGGCGGGTGGGTGGTGATGTTTGAACCCCAGAGGTCACCAGGGCACTCGAATGATTTCCGCGAACTTGCATGGATTTGAACTCGGCGTGAATGGTTCTTATGACTCGGCGTGACGCACTTTCAACGGCTATT
>NW_017295726.1:2672-2990 GCF_001594075.2 Trachymyrmex cornetzi | reverse complement strand
TGACAAACAATTTTGGAACACAGCCTTAGAGTGCCCCTAGATGAAAGGTGAGGCACCGTGAGCGTCATGATTACGTGACGTCAGAAATGCGGGAAATATAACGGTTTCGAACATTTCAGAAAGAAAGGGCAGCTGACCACGACAAGACGGCTGCGTTAGGGTCGTCGGATGAGATATCTATCTTTTTAGGTTATAATATAAGTTCTGCATATAATAGAAAAGATTAAAAACTTCCAAAATATAGGAATAAATATTAAATATTAGAAATAAAAAATTAAAGGAAATGAATGTGTAAATGCTTAATAGATACAAATAGGA
>NW_017295726.1:0-2614 GCF_001594075.2 Trachymyrmex cornetzi | reverse complement strand
GTTTAATCTCTATTCCTAATTTTTTCTTTTTCTAGTATTTAATATTTACTCATATTCTTGATATTATTTCTTCTATTATGCGAACCATATATACATACGTTTTCCATTTGCCTTTCATCAGGTTACATTTTCTAACTTATAAATTGTGCTTACGACCGGTCCAAAATAGAAAAACTTTAGCACGCTATTTGTTTCGGACTGATCATTAAGGTTGTAAGCACTGATAGAACTGTGAGCGTGAATCGGACCGCGGCCGTTGAATAGCGATTTAAATAAATGTAACTACACCATATACCTACATTTAAATACTTAATTTATAAATTACACATATATAATCTCTCTCTATATTAAAGAAACATATAACCAGTTTTACTTTTATTTACTATAAAAATAATTAACGACAAATATCTCAATTATATTTACTGTAAATAATGAAATACCTTGCAAAGATGTAAAAACTGGAGATATTGTAAAATTTGCAATGAGATAATAAGCAACTGCACGCGATAAACGAAAATGCATTATGAAGTCTTTTTCAATATAATTTTGAACAGTATTTTCGATGTAATTATTAATTTTTATATGGTGAATATGTTGTATTCCTCTTAATCCTAATTGTAAAAAGTATAATACTTCGTTATCTAAAATTTAAACAAAAAGACATAAATTATGATTAATAATTAGTCATTGATTCGATAAATATATCAAATATTTAGTAAAATTAAATATGTGAGTACTGATATATATGTACTATTTCTACATACTATCATAGTATAATATGTACGGAGGTACTGGAATTGGTGGTAACAGTATTTCATCATCATCCATTATATTTATTATTTCTTCTATTTCACCAATATTTCTGTCTTGTGCCATTTGGTAATTATTCAGAATTCCTAACCTCTATAGTCGTCAACTTTAACGCTTAATATCTCTGTTCGCGGGGCCGTCCCAATTACAGATTCTTTCGTTTTGTGCAAAAACACGTCGAATAAGCCTAATTTCGTCGAAATCGGAGGTTAGGGGACTATTCTGAATAATTACCCGCCATTTTAATAAATTTATGCATGTACGTGGACGTTTGAGTTGTTTTGAACAAATAACTAAATGAATTAGTACAAGTTCTTTTACGCTAGTAAATTCACTAGAATTTAAGTACAAAAAGTTCATGCAACGCGAACAAACCTATGCCACTGCGACTACTGCGGCTTTCGAGGTGAAGCAGTTACAGTGCAATATGGTCACTTAAAGAAGCACAACGCGTCAAAATATTCGATCCAGGAAATACAAAAATTTATACATTATATTTAATTGCAGAAGATACACATATATTCATTTTACCGAAAATGACTCTTAAATTCCACATCTGAATATTTATTAACTCTGTGTCCATATAGTTTTTAACACGAGGCAAACTGCATGAATTGATGATTCCATAATTAATTCATCTTCTTCGGAAAAACTATCGCTGCTGTTTTCGTTCAAAATTTATTGACAATTTAGTACGTTTGTCCATGTCTGTTTACACTGCCAGTCTACTGCAAAGTCGTTCCGAAATACGACGTTATAATAGTGCTGGCAGTACCACAGTAATTTTGGAACGGCTGCGGCAATACACCGTTGTGACATCATGATGGTTGCACTGCCAGTAAAAAAGGAACACACCCTTAGTAATAAAATATTCCGTCAGGACTTTCGTATGACGAACAACCTATGAAAATCTCGAAAAGACCTATGATTCCAGTTAGACAATAGCTTTTGTCAGTCATTTGGCTTCTGGCAACTCCAGATTCTTTTCGGTAAATGAAAGTTTCTATAAATATAAGCATTAGGTTTTTCTATTAATAATATGTGAAATAATTACATTAATGTTATAGGTCTGTTGCAGATCGTTTTAATATGAAAAAGTCTATTTTACATGATTCTTTCCATAGAGTTGTTCCATAGGTGGTTCAAAAAATTCCAAGTCTCTTGCATTTGCTTTGTTGTGAAATACACAACATGCTTGTATTACACCGACTATTCTAACAATATCTCTTAGCTTGAGATGATATAACTGCCGAAATCGTTGTTTAAGACATCCAAATGCATTTTCTATTTTAACACGACAAGAACTTAATTTACTATTAAATATTCGTTGGGCACGTGTTAAATGGCCATTATCTCTATAAGGTACCATTAACCCTTTTAAACAAGAATAGGCACTATCTCCTAACAAATGATAATTATCTAAAACAAAAACAAAAATTATAAGTCAAATATCAATTATTATTTATCATTTTGTATAATTCACATTTTATTATTTTCTACCCTGCACTAAATTCCAAATAAGTTCCAATAAGAGTTGGCATATATTTGACCAAATGCGGTTTTGTCTTTTTACTGTCTAGTTAAACAGATTGTTCTCACACCCCACTGTCTACATGGGTTAGAAATATTCCAAGCGGACACTGTCTCAGCTATAACTTCTAGGCGGTTAGGCCCCAAGCGGTTGTGATGTTATATTTAAATTTCGTTCGGGCGGCGTAGCCCGAACCCAAGCATTACTGTCTACAGGGTGATTCAAAATGAACATAGTGTCCTTCAAATGTCATATTCCTGACTTAATTCTAAG
>NW_017295725.1:29631-37164 GCF_001594075.2 Trachymyrmex cornetzi | reverse complement strand
TTATATATATATAATATATTATACCTCTCTCTTCTCTTCGGCGTACGTGGAAACTTGGCGAGGTTTTGCTGCGTTACATTCACTACGTCTTATTTATTGCCTCTCGTCTCTTCCGTACCGGAGGTGGAGAGGACATCAGAGTGGAGGATCCCCACTCATCCACCTTGCACTTTCATAAGCCTGGACTCGTCTCTCTCGTGCATACGTAATCAACCGCCGGAAAGAAGCTGCTATACCGAGATAAAGTCACAGCTACAACAGCGTGAGAGAAAGAGAAGGAGGAAGAAGTATAGAAGAAGAATAAGAAAACGGAGAAGACGAAGAAGGAAGAGGAGGAAAAAAGAGATGGAGTAGAATGAGATAGCGAGAAGAAGAAAGATGTAGATACGAGTAAGGAGAAGAAAAAGAAGGAAGAGGATGATGATGAGAAGGAAGAAACGGAGGCAGAGAGGAGGGAGACCGAGCTTAGTCAAATGCATGCTCCAGGGGCTCTGCATAACTTGTCGACTGCAGTCCTTCACTCTTTTGTTTCGCCTACTTACTCGATCCCGCTCCGACCCTTGTTTCTACTTCATCCTCTTCATCGTCGCTCTTTCTCGACGACATCGTCTTTAATATGATTGGAGTAGTGTGTCCCGGGAATATTGAATCCTACTTAAGGAAACCGCTTTCGAATCGAAGATCGCAAGTTTCGATTACTCGCCTCCGATCTTCAACTAGTACTGTATTAAAAAAAAAATTATGATTAGTAATTTCTGTCGAATAGTTATGATATAGTATGGGTAGAAATTTAATAAGATCAATGAGTTGTGTGTATATTTAATCGGGATTATTTTACAGAATATTTTCATGTCATATTTAAAGTGAACGGGTGACAATAGTTTTCTAGTAGTGGAGTCAGAGGAATTAATAGATAGTCGTTACATAGTCAAACGAGAGAGAAGGATGATAAGATGAATGTTTGATTATTTATAAAGAATTACGTGATTACGAGGACACAATAATTTTATAAAACAATTGCAATTGCATTGCGCTTGAAGAAACTTTGCGAGGAGATCAGTAGACTGTAATCATGCTTATTTTACGGCGCACATGAAATTCTCGGAATATGAAATAAACGTGACCTCGGTGTTGCAAGCGCTCACTAGATTAGATGTGTAGCTTTGCAAGTACGAATCAAACGAATTTAGTCGGCAACTTTTTTGCGGTCAAATAGTCGCGCGGCGAGATGAGTGGCAAGAGAGATCGGCTGAGAGGCTTCGGATTAAATCGGATTTTAAATATACGGCGCTAAAAGCGCGCCCGCAGGTAATGAACGAGAGACAGAGAAAGAGAGAAAGAGAGAAAGGGAAGGATCACGGGAGAGAGGAGTGGACTCGAAATTACATTATGCATGCGGCGCCAAGTACACTCGGTAATTACTCGTATTAATAGAATCAATCTCTCGTCGCACATGCTGGGATGACGTTTATTAGCGACACGTGTTCACCGTGGAGGAGGCTTTATGCAGTGTTATCTGGTACTCGGCAGTGGATGGATACGCTCGGCCCGAGCGTGATAACCGCGACGCATTCACTCGTGATGTTTATCGAGAGGCAGCGGCGCGGCGCGACGACGCGCGACGGTGGCCGCGGCGAATTTTTACACGCCCGATGCACGCGTATCTGCTTATAATCGAAATAACACATTTTTAATGGAGAACTCAGAGTATCGGGCCGTGCGCGCGTATGAGTCCTGGCGTTCCTCAATTTATTTTCGCATTTGCGACGTATAAACATGTGAATTCATTATGCTTTGAAATCAGGCAAAATGATTCATCGAGGCAGCCATTGAAAGCCGTGAACACTCTGACGAGCACGTTCCCGACATGAAAAGGTTGTTGGCGTTATTGACAGAAGTATTAAAACCGGAAACAATGCGGATTCCTGTTTTTCGCGCCTGCATGCAGCATGCTGGCTCCTGCTCGTTTTCGCGAAGGGATATTCAAACAAATCCGCGCTGGCATAAGCTATAATTAATTAAATTCAAATAAACGGGGTAATCGGCGCGACAGATTATACATTCGGGAGTAGGATTACACGTGTCTCAATACTCACTATATCCGAGAATTTACACACGTAATTATTTCACGGGAGTAACGCATTAACGCGTTATCCCTTGAATGCAGTATAATTGCCAACTGAAAATTGAAAAATGAGAAGTATAAATTGCTATTGAATCTTGTACGCATTATGCAGATTAAAACGCATATTAAAGCAAAGAATTACGTTTGAAACGTAAAAATTGTAAAAGATTTTTTCGAAAAATTATCGAGTTAATTTGAGTCAATATATAAGATGATATTATTAGGTGTTAAACTTGATTCCTGTCGTTTTTCCTCTCCAAAATGGATTTGTTTCGAAGGGAAGATGAATGAATACCTTAATCAAAGTAATTTCCTCCATTTTCTACTTTATTACTAATTAATAATACTTTATTAATAATACTTTGATTAAGGTATTTCCCTTCGAAACAAATCAATTTTGGAGACGAAAAACGGCAGGAATTAAGTTTAACACCTAATATGTGGACAGATTTTCGACTTTCTCAAATAATTAAGTATAGAGAGAGATTTGAAATATCAACTCTTTTACTGATTCTTTGATCTGACTTTTCAAAATTTTCGTTCCTACATTTACTCGAAATAATAAAGAAGTAAGATTTATGGCAGAACTCTAAAAAGAAAGTGTAAGGTGCTATCGGAATCTTAATATTTAGAGAAATATTTTCCATTACATGAATTGCCGAACATAAATTATAAGAAACATCATATATATTCTCATCATCCAGATACGATATCAGAATCTTTTCGAGTAAAAACGTCTCCTAAGAAAATAATTGCAATATTGTAATAAAGAAGAAATATGTGAACAAAATACGTATAAATTTTAAGCTTTCGGCACATATCTTCACAATGTTAAAAGCAATAATAAATTTTGAGGCGTTATTTCTTTACGTGATAAAGAAACATTTTACGGGATGCACTGCCAAATTTACGATTAATAAACGTACATTTGCTTTTCATAATTTATAGAAGACTGTGAATAAAATCTTCACGTTTTTATCGAATAATTCGATTGTCGAATTAGCCGGAACCGGATTCATGGGATCGAGTTCCGTTGCGACAACGACAATTTCGGCACCATTTGATTGTCGTGTCGTCACGTCGCGTCGCATCGGTAAGTTCTTATATCCAAGGTACCACGTTAAACTGTCGGGTGTATGTGCTGCCGTATATATACACCGTCCGGCTCTTGGTCAAGTTTTACCGTCATTCACTTTATCGGTGAGAACGCGTTATAGGATATCGTGCAGGACTACAGCGATCGGTGATCAGCACGAAGATAACGACGTCGTTATGCCCGCGTCAGTAGCTGATATACATACGAGCCGATATACGTACAAACCGATAAACACGCGGGTAGACTTGTCGGTCGGCGCCATTGAAACGATTCATCCTTGTTAATTGTTAATTATCACATCCGTGCGATGAGATGAGCATTCGTACGCATGCCACCGTGTGTGACGCTGAGTTTTAAGACTCAGCGCGTTGTTACGCGCATCCGTTAGCTGTGTCGGCGAACGACAGAAATTCGGCTCCGGCTTTAATGTTCCAAATTCAGCTGCGAAGCGTTCGGTATTTCAATATACAGGGTGTCCCAGGAGGAAAAATCAATATTCTGGAAGGTATCGGTCATTTTAAGCAAAAATGTTTATACGAACATGTGTTCTATTCTGAACGAGTTCTGTTTCCGAGGCACCTAATTTGAATAGTGGAATTTTTAAAAGTTTATTAACTTCGGAAAATATGTCATTCGAATGAATATTAGAAAAAATACGTATCATTTTAACAATAATTTTGTACATTCAATTTCGTAAATCGTTTGGAATACAGGACATACGTTTATATGAGCATTTTTATTAAATCTTGGAAACCGTTCAGAATATGGGATACATGTTCCTATAAACATTTTTGCTCAAAATGACTGATATCATTTTTCAGAATATTGACCTTTCTTCATGGGACATTCCGTATACTTTCTGGCGCGTACGTAAACGTGATGATGCATTGAATAAAAAGGTTGCCTTTTGCAGGTTTTTAAGATTATTAGATATAATTCTATTAGTATTGTTATTAAATTGACGGACTAATTTAATTTGAGATATAATTATTTAAGCTTCAGTTTGCGATTTCGTTTTAAGTTCGACAAGTCAAATCGGCGCGCAGTTTATAAAACTGAAAAATTTGCAAAAATTTGCATATAAATATTAGGTTCCAAGATTCGCTGCGATTGAAAATTCTTTACTCTTATTTGATTTATTCTTTGGTCTAATTTTCATTTATAAGATGTTTGCTTCTCTCTCTCTCTCTCTCTCTCTCTCTCTCTCTCTCTCTCTCTCTCTATAAAATTGCGGGTAAAAATTTCCATGGACATAGTCGTTGAAGAAAAAAAATTAGGACAATCAAAAGTCAATTATCTTATACTTAATATATAGTAATAATTTAAAGTATAATAAAATAATACTAAAACAATATATCTTCTTGAACAAACGTTAGTAAATATAAGTCAACTAAAACTTCATCTCTATTCAATTGCGACTATTGTTTTTTATGATTTGTTAGTATAAAATATCTTGATAATTTATTTTTATCGAGGAATGTCATATTGTTTTAAAATTGAATAATAAGCAGAGGAATTATTTGTTAACAGAAGAGAATAGGAAGTATGTGTTTCTAATTCTTCGATGCAGCGCTATTGTCCTCGCCGTGATTGTCACAGCGGAAATGACAGTACGGTAATATTATCTCCAGCGTGGCAACAGGACGCTTCTGCAGTTAGGATTTCAATAAGCTTTCTTTAAATACGTCTAATTATCATACTTCGTGGATGTTCGCGCCTCCGTCTCACGGAGAAGATGCAAGCATGGCACGTGACGGTAAGCAAATACGACGGCACTTCGCGATTTTAAAGTGTCTTTCTCCGTTTGCGCTGCGTTGAAATATAGTTTATACATCGTATTTACACCTACGTACTTGGCGTCGAGTAACACTCGTTTCCCATCACGGGATATTATCGTTATGCGACGTACGCACGGCTTGAGATAAACGCGATTCTTCTTCAGACGAATTTTTGTAAGTACGTCGCGAAGTAATGGAAACACCCGATTCAGTTTCGTCTTGGTGAGAGAACATGCGACCGGTCTCTATGTAAATTTTCTTTTGCACGAAAATGGAGGGATTATATGTTGAGATTAACGGCTTTTCTCTCGTTAGTGAACATGGGATAAGCTTCTATGAGATGGTAGTTGTTCCAGAAACTAGTTACTTCGACGATTATGTCGAATGAACGGGGAAGACGAGTAGCTGCGGGACGGCAGCTGCGTAACTTTTATTATTGTCATGCTCGATTATGTGTGCGGATGAAAAACATAAAGATCTCGTAACAGAGATCTCATAAATAGAGAAAAATAATTAGCAATAAAAGTTTGCCAGTCACGTAATGCGGGTATTCTCTCTCTCTCTCTCTCTCTCTCTCTCTCTCTCTCTCTCTCTCTCTCTCTCTCTCTCATTCTCATTCTCACACTTTCGTCCGTACTAATCCTCTAGGTAAAAATACCCACCGCGCCAATAATGAAACAGTAGGAATTCCATAGGACTTGATCGCTTATTTTGTGGCACGAATGACACATACGTCGTTAATATAATTTTCCATACGTAGAAATGACCGCGGCGTCGATTTTCGCGGTATCCGATTTTCCGACCGAAATATTAAATAAAATTGGTGTTCTGTACACTGTATTTGACCCGCGAAACATTACAGTATTGAAAATTCGATTCTCTATAAATAATGTTGTCAATAATGTTGAATCAGAATACACGTAGTGACATATTGTATTTTTACGACACCAGATGGGAAATATCCACCGATGATGATCACTTTTATAAACGTCAACGATCCGCGGCAGGAATGCCGCGCACAATCTGATTAAATTGCTACGGTGATATGTATGTATTTATTAACGAATGCGCTCTCTCTCTCTCTCTCTCTCTCTCTCTCTCTCTCTCTCTCTCTCTCTCTCTCTCTCTCCAGAAAAACCGGACGCTTTTACTTCGGAGATATTTATTCGTAACTATTACTTTTAATTATTAGTCGCGCCAATAACTTTTGATTTATGAATATATTCGTAATGTTGCAGTATTTACGGGTCTTTAATTGACGAGATTAACGATTAATATCTGGCCTTTTAAAGCAAATATGCGCATTCCGATAGATCGTATTTAATTAAAGAAATAGAATAATGACATAGCTTGAACACCGTTACGTGTACTCGAATATTTCGTTGTTTGTCCGAATAAAGGCATGGTATACACAATACAATGCATACTTTGTTAGAGATAAATTTCTATCGATTGTTTCGACGCGAGCAAATTTCGTTTCAATTAATTGTTCTGCGGAGCGTAGCAAAGGTGTGCGCTTTCATCGGAAAGTGTCGTGAGGTTGCGGTCGGTGTGTGGCAGTCGTATACTATTGTATTTTCACGAGATAAATTTTCTCGCTGCCTCGATGATGGCGATGCTAGATTATGAACAATGAAATGAAACGTAAATGTGCGGTCCGAGGTAACGCGTGTTCTCGTAATAACGATGCCGAGCGAATCGGTTGGTTGGCGGCGGCACGTTGAGCGTAGCAAAAACAATATTGAAAAATTCGCGCTTAATGCCTTGTGCAAAATTACCGTGTTGTGCTCACAAAGGTGGACCAAGGAGACGTGTCGACCTACCGTGTGGAATAAAAAGCTCATTTCCGCTCTGCACTCGTGCACGCCGACGCGACATGACGCGACGTGCCTCGCGCTTGCTGCGGAACTTTTCGTGCCGAGCGATCGTAAACCTGGCTTAAATTAAAGCCATGACTTTTTTTTCAACGTTCCAGTCGTGTTGCGATGCGAGCCTGATTTACTTTTATGCGCTTTTCCTTTTCGTTCGTTTTTAT
Organism: Trachymyrmex cornetzi; assembly: GCF_001594075.2. Lineage (NCBI taxonomy): Eukaryota > Metazoa > Arthropoda > Insecta > Hymenoptera > Formicidae > Trachymyrmex > Trachymyrmex cornetzi. The sequence goes on along the minus strand of NW_017295725.1, from coordinate 30,130 downwards.
TTTTTTTTATACTGCGCGCGCCCGGATTTAAATTGCACTTAGCGTTGCGCTCGTTTGACGAACGACGTCGCGGTGTCGAATTTCGCGAACGAAGATCGATTGATTTGTCGACGTAAAAGGTTGCAGTATGCAGCGAGATTTATTCGCGCGAAGACTAGGAAAACCTCATAGTTGCAAGTAATGTAGCATAACGTAAAACAACATATGCATCTTTGGAAATAATTCTTCTATTTGACAACAATTTTTTTATAATGTGTCAATTATAGTTTTCCTTTACCACGAGAAAAATTGAATTGTTTTTTGTCAAATAATTGTTATTTCTCTCTCTATACGAAATAGTGTAAGCATTGAGAGAGGAACGATCGAGTAGATAAAATATATAATTTTTTATATATAATAAATGCAAGAAGTATTCGCGCACAGAGGCGATATATTTTTTAAATCTTATTTTTAAAAAGTAAACATTAATTAGTAGTTTATTAACAAAGATTAAAATAGA
>NW_017295725.1:22200-29330 GCF_001594075.2 Trachymyrmex cornetzi | reverse complement strand
CATGTTGTGAGAGTCCATCGAAAATACAAGACATAGTAAAGTGTAATTTAAAATTGTATTAAAACTTAATATAAAATTTTCTCCGTGTGTATATTTCTCAAAATTATTTTACCTAAAAAGATGTGTAATAAAAACGAAATGTGTCAACTTAAAAATAAACGAAATAAAGAATTGTATTATTTAGATGCACAAAAAGTAATCATATAGACCAAAAATTTAGCTTTTAAAGTCAGAAACACGTAAAGAACTTTTTCGTTTATATTAGAACAGAACGTATTCATTGTATAAAATTGTCAATTAATATTTATTTTCTATAAGTTAGGTTTTTTAATAAAATTTTCCTCTATACGAATACTTTTTGCACTCACTGTACACTTATTTTTATGGTTAGTATTATCACATTAGTGAATATTTACAGTTAAATTTGATGATTGACGTAGAGTGAAGAATGTCTGGCTATGATAAAACGCTAGATTAATGGGAATCGAAGAATGGGCCACTCGATTTTCTATTCTATCATTTACATATGGACCAAGTTTGGTTGAAGCCGACTGCAAACACAAGCCTCATTTAGAGTGGTCACTTTCGAAAGCACTCAGCCGGTGGCTCTCGAAAACGCACCATGAGTCCGTATGCCGATAAATCGAGTCCTGATAAAATGCCATCGATCGCAGTGGTTGCATGGTGGTAAAGCTATTATACCTAATAGTTACACGTTATAGACTATAGATATCTGGATATCCATTATAACGATAATAATTTATCGAATAATGAGTTCGTTCTTCGATAAATACATGATGTCCGCAATTGCCAGAGACAATCAGACGTATTTAATTAAAATATGTTATATATTTTCTCTAAAAGTAATACGTTTGTAAAACAAGAACAGCGATTTTACGTAAGAACACCTCATACTCTGCTGTAACGAAATATCTCATCACTATATGAAGATAGGGAAGTGTTCCAATACTTTTAATGTTACTTCGATTACACGTCCGCAAAGAATGATACGATTAAAAATTAAAAATTCCGTATACGTAGTCGTTGATAAAATCGACTTCGTCGCTATGTAATACGACCTCGATGTAAATAGACGATCGCACTTGGGATCCAAGTTACTTTGGCGGTATCGTGTTTGAAGACGACGTGCCGATGTTGAGTCGTCGATGCAGCGCGAGTAATCAGCGAAACACTTCGTATTCTTCCTGCTTCTAATATTCCAGAGACGTGCGCCGACTCTCTCAGAGACCACCAGGATCGCCGTGGTACCGGTTCTCTGTCGGGTTATTACGAGGCAGCTTCCCACTAACCGATGATGCTCGAGCAACGGCAGCACGAAATTCTTCGGTGCGTCGTGTGAACACGCGCGATGGACGCAAGAATTGAGAAACGTCGGTCGATGAAAGTTTTTTTACGTTTAATTGTCGGTATCGATGAAACGTACTCGATCATCGTCGTGTAAATTGATTATTTTTTTATCGTTACATGGAATATATATTATATTTTAAATCTAAAATACTTTAGAAATATAGATGAAAGAAAAGTCTTGATATAATATTATCATATTAAAGTACTGAACATTGAGTATATTATCAAAAGTATTGATATTAACAAATCTCACCCCTATTAATCTGGACTCCCCACCATCGAAAATCAAGTTCGCAATAGGTCAACAATTTAGTGCTAATTAGGTGCTAATTTAGTATCCTATTCCGAAATTTAGTGCTCAAACCGTTTAGCAGTAATTAAAAAAAAATGGGAGGTCCAACTTAATATTAAGCTGGACCCCCCCATAAAAAAAAATATACAGAGAACGTATACAAAAAATAAGTACACAAGAAATTTAGTGCTAATTTAGTGCTCCAAAATAAAGCCAAAAAAAAATTAAAATATAACGTCAATTCGAATATATGGTAGCATTAATTCCATTATTCGAGCACGCCGCGCACTAAAGTTCGTTTCACAATCGTCAAATAATTAGGTGCTCGATTGATTATGGTATCAAAATAATCCTTAGACATGTAGTATCGAAATATATACGAGTACATATCTGAATTTAGTGCTCACTCTAAGTCAGTGAAAATAATTAATACGTCGCGGAAGAGTGCGCGCCGCGCTTAGATATGTCTCGTATATTTCGATACTACAATGTCTAAGGATTATTTCGATACCATAATCAATCGAGCACCTAATTATTTGACGATCGGGAAACGAACTTTAGTGCGCGGCGCGCTCTAATAATGGAATTAATGCTATATTTGAATTGACGCTATATTTTAATTTTTTTGGGCTCTAATTTGGAACACTAAATTAGCACTAAATTTCCTGTGTACTTATTTTTTGTATATGTTCGGTATATTTTTTTTTTATGGAGGGGTCCAGCTTAATATTAAGCTGGACTCCCCATTTTTTTTAATTACTGCTAAACGGTTTGAGCACTAAATTTCGGAATAGGGTACTAAATTAGCACCTAATTAGCACTAAATTTTTGATCTATTGCGAACTTGATTTTCGATGGTGGGGAGTCCAGATTAATAGGGGTACAAATCTCAGCAGTTAACTTTCGCAGATGCATAATACAGAGTGAGAAATGATATTTTAAACGAATTCTGTTTGACTACAGTGTTATTTTGAGGAGAATCACACGCGATCGCTGTTTCTCAACTCCTTTCAAAGCGATGTAATGGAACGGCGAACGATGGATTTCTATTTACTCAGAGTATACAATTTACTAACCCATGCGGTTACGAATCCATTGTTCACATTCTGAGAAGGTCATGCAAAAATTTGCTTACCTCGTTCGTACATTCTAACGTCTAACAATACCATAAAATACAGATAGCAATTTAACATTTAATTTCTACATTGCTAAATTTCTAACTTGTTTTCTGGATGTATATATTGCACGTGACCCATTGTCGTGTTACATTCTGCTTATTAATACGCTCAAGCAAATTTTGAGGAGAAACAATTAATGTTTAATGAGTATTATTCCATGCTTCATTGGGGACTATGGCATGCGCGGCTATAAACGCTAAATATCGACAAGTAATGTGTTTTACATAACAATCCCGTGAAAATATCTGGCGTACGAAATGGACACGCGTCATTAATATCGTTGAACAAATCGCGCGATACCAGCTAACTTGTTCGCCGCCCACTCGAAAATCCCCTGCCAGTATACTGACTCACGGGAGAATTGTGAACATTCAGGTTTTAATAGATTTCTGTTCGTCCGATGCGTGTCATTCGCCGAGTCGCCTGGTATCGAATAAATCCGCATATACATATAACTGAAATAAATTCTACTGACTGTGAAACCTATCGATGTTGGCGGACCACCTTGCTGTCGATTTGTGTTTAATTTATCGAAATAAACTAAATATTGCAGTTATCAATATTGCAAATATCATTGATTGTGAAGTATAGAAATAAGATATGATTAATTTCATGTTATGTTAATGCAGCATTATGTTTTCCTGTAATTAGTAATTAGTGTGATGGATTAAAATAATCGTTAAAGTAATTACTTTAATTACATAATGTGTTTCATAATACCTTTTACAGCCAATTATTTTTTTAATTAACGTGCAGAATTATTACTCAAAGCTATAAAATCTATCTATATAAAAACTTTTTTTAATTTGCTTCGTTAAAACTTTTATAGCTCTATTTATTATATTTCATAAAACATTCACTAAATATATTCATCAATCACACATTTAACACATATGCAATTCATAAAGAGTTGGATAGATTTTACTTGATAGGCAGCTCGCATTTCGCAAATCGTCCGACACTATACACTTTCACAATTAAATGCGAAGAGCTGAGTGCGCACGTGCGGTGCGTAAGTACGAGGTTATCGAGCCTATTCAATTTTCAACCGATTCCTATTTACTCCGGGCTAACAGCACAGGCAGTTGAACAGTCCGTGAGGTCCCTCATTGTCCGGTTGGTCTTTTCATCTCAATAGACACGGCGCACGAGCGTCTAGTCGTCATAAATCGCAGCAGACGAGCGCTTGGAAATCCTCCGGTGCCGGTGTCGCCTCGTCGACGTCGGCTCACCATAAGAGAGAAAATTGTCTTTTGTCCCTCGGGACGTTAATAATTACTCATGCAAACGAGTCAGTCGGCTTACGAGCACAACTGTTGCAAACGTGCGTGTACGTAGTTGCGAAAGCAACGGTGCCGCAAAGAGATGGTCTGTCGCGAACGCGAAACGCTCGAAGAAGCTACCGATCCGGCACGACGATGGGACGTGATTAGCTTCCGCGATTATTGAGCGTAACGAGGACGCTAATAAGCGTCGCATTAATTAACCAGCTAACGCTAATATCTCTTTATGACTCATTAACAGCCTGTCAGCGCAGTTCGTTGATCGTTTACGTATTTCAAGGCTCCCGATCTATTCACGGAAAGAACGATTTTGTTAATTGAAGTATCTACGAATTTAGTTAAAATATATGTGAAAATAATTTTGTTGGATCATCAAAATAATTACATACATAATGAACAATATTATGAAGATTTTGATATTTTAGCAGTTTGAGCATCCTACATAATTATTTTGATCCAACAAAATTAATTTCAAATCTGTGTATGTGTGTGTGTGTATACATATATATAGGATAAAAGCAGGGATTATGGAATATCTTTTTTTAAATTAATATTGCTCTGATATAAATGCATATGAAGACTTTAAATTTACACAGAACTCTTGAGGAATATGTTAGCTACAACATCCAATAAATGAAAGTCGCCAAAATTTAAGTCTAACGTCAATATTAACAAAAAAGTCAAAAGTGAGAAAATGGGGGGGGGGTCTAAGAAATGGGATGTAATATGGAATACCGATGAAATTTTGACCATAGTAATAAATAACACAATAAATGAAGTCCAAATTTGTTTATTTACATAAACTGATCAAGAAAAATAGAAAACTGTTTAATTTTTATATATATATTGTACAATAACACAGAAAATATTATAGCATCATTACGAACGTTATTACGCATGGACAAATAAAGAATCGCAAATAAGCCATGTAGAAATTTGTTAGGGATTTCACTATGTAACATATTTCTGATGAGGCTCTTATCAAGATTTGGTAGGAATGCCATAAGTAAGACTTCCTTATTTATATTTGATGAGGCCCTTATCGGGATTTAATAGGGATGTATTAATTTTATAAATACTTATTTATTAGGGCTAACTTATAAGGGCCTGGAAAGGATTTATTAGGGATTCCATAAGTAAGGCTTCCTTATTTATATCTGATGAGACCCTTATCGGGATTTGATAGGGATGTATTAATTTTATAAATACTTATTTATTAGGGCTAACTTATAAGGGCCTGGAAAGGATTTATTAGGGATTCCATAAGTAAGGCTTCCTTATTTATATATGATGAGGCCCGTATCGGGATTTGATAGGGATGTATTAATTTTATAAATACTTATTTATTAGGACTAACTTATAAGGGCCTGGAAAGGATTTATTAGGCATGCCATAAGTAAGGCTTCCTTGATAAGATACTTATCGGGATTTGATAAGGACGTATCAACTTTATAAATATTTATTTATTAAAACTAACTTATAGGTGCCTGGAAAGGATTGATTAGGGATGCCATATTAGTATGTTATTCTCCAGACAAAAGTAAGCGATACGTATTTTTTTATATGTGCCTATACGCACTTTTAAAGAATAAAACACTCCTTGGAAAAAAATTAATTTTTCTCTTTCGAAGCGAATATCGTCGGAACTGTAAGAGATAGAAACAAATTTTCTAAAAGAGAAAAACCAAATTTTTTTCTAAAAGGTGTTTTACCCCCTAAAAGTGCATATGGGCACGTACAAAAAAATACTGACTGGATGTTCAGTTAAATTGCACAAATTTCTATCAGGATTATATTGACAGATATATCACAACTATACGTTCATTAACATTCGTGGATCATCGAAGTAGCGGTATCCGTACGATTACAGAGGTCAAGCAACGCGAATGGTGGTTGGGCGCGCATTCGGATGGGTGACCCTTTCAAATTAACATAAAATTAATTCCCGTAATATTTCCTCATAAGGCCCTGATAATTTTTCCTTACAAGGCCCTGATAAATTTTCTTTACACGACCCTGATAGTTTTTCCTTATAGGGCCCTAATAATTTTTCCTTACAAGGCCCTGATAATTTTTCCTTATACCAGGTATGTAAATATGAAACCGGAATTTACCAATAGATGGCCATAGCTGTCAATGTAGTTGCCATCAGACCGCGTCATTGACGCCATTTCCTTGTTCTGACATCTGACAAAGATTTTCAACTCACAACAATACAAGTTTCATACAATAGTATAGTTTGTAATAGCGTTGAACATGTCGAATTTTGTGCCTGGAAACTACGATTTGCGGACAGCATTGATTTTCTGTTACCATTTGAAGAAAACTACTGCAGAATTGCATCGAATGCTTGTCGAAGTTTACGGTGAGCATGCTCTTGGTAAATCACAGTGCTTTGAGTGGTTTAAAAAATTCAAAAGTGGTGATTTTGACGTGAGAAACGAAGAACGTGGAAAACCACCGAAAAAGTTTGAAGACAGCGAATTGCAAGCATTGTTGAATGAGGATGACCCTCAAACTCAACAACAACTCGCGGATCAATTGAATGTGACATGAGAAGCCGTCTCAATACGTTTGAAATCCATAGAAAAGATCCAGAAGATGGGAAAATGGGTTTCACATGAACTAAATGAAAGACAGGAGGAAAACCGAAAAACCACTTGCGAAACGCTGCTCGCCAGGTACAAAAGGAAGTCATTTCTCCATCGAATTGTGACTCGCGATGAAAAGTGGATATATTTTGAGAATCCTAAGCGTAAAAGATCATGGGTAACTCCAGGCGAACCATCGACATCGACTGCAAGGCCAAATCGCTATGGACGGAAGACAATGCTCTGTGTTTGGTGGGATCAGAAAGGTGTGATCTATTATGAGCTGCTAAAACCTGGCGAAACCGTTAATACTGAACGCTACCGACAACAAATGATCAATTTGAATCAAGCTTTGCGTGAAAAACGACCGGAATATCAAAAAAGGCAACACAAAGTGATTTTGCTTCATGATAATGCA
>NW_017295725.1:3617-22004 GCF_001594075.2 Trachymyrmex cornetzi | reverse complement strand
AATAAAATATTTTTTATCATTTTCATGCAATAAACGTGTATTTTCTATTAAAAAATTCCGGTTTCATATTTACATACCTGGTAAAAGCCTTGATAATTTTTCCTTATAGGGCTCTGATAATTTTTCCTTATAGGGCCCCGATAATTTTTCCTTATAGGGGCCTGGTAAACAATTTGTTACATGTCATGTAGGGCCCAAGTAATCTGCCCTAATAAGCCCCGATAAATTTTAGGGTATACTTATAAAGCCCTTTTGTAAGCCCTAACAATTTTCTACACGGGAAGCTGATAAATCGCAAATAAGCTAATATAGAATTCATGTTGTAGTCTAACCTAACCTAACCTAATCTGATCACGAATAAGTTGCTAACATGCATGGAATCTATTCCATATTCTCAACCCTCGATGTATTCCACATTACCCGCATATCGTCATATGACAAATAAAGTCTTTCCGTAACAATAAACAAGTTTGAAATAACAATTAATCTGCATAATATTGTTCATGCAACATTATTAAAAGCGTCTGTGTAATATAAGCATTAAAAAAATTTACCTTCAGTTTGTGAGAACACTTTTTAGAAAATGCTGCCGAATCTTCTGTCGTAACGAAAATGAATAAATGTTAATTGTAGCAAAACAGTTGGTCGGACCGAGTTCATTGCTTATTATGACATGTTTGGTAACAGTTGTAAAAACTTTCAACGATTGCCGCCAGATTGCAATGCTTTGTTTAAAAAATAAGCCACTATTCCATATTAGTAGCCTATGCCATAATTTCTGATTTTACCCTATATTGTATATCTAATTATTAGATACTGCAGTAAAATCTTTCCGTGTTGGTTTATTATACCGAGTAATAAATCATGCCAGAAACGAAAAGCTGTGCGTAATTTTTATTTTATACACGGAGAAAAAGTTACGGTTGCTTCAACCGAATAATTGTGATAATTTTCGCCCATCAATACAAAAGGGTTATAGGAACTATAGTTCTATGGAAGTGACTTATATGGTTGCTTCTTCCTTAGTAATGGTATTTGTTATGTAATCACAACCGTAATGATTATGTCTAACTACGGTTACGGCAACCATAGTTATATATGTATGCTATCCTATTTTAAACCGATAGCATTACAATCTTCTATCTATACCGCGTCCACGGAGAGAACAACCACGATCCACGTAGCCTATGGTCAGGTTGGGAGACTCGAGCACGTTACTCAGTGCCGCATGCGTTATTTTCGTGTATTTGTACAGCCCAAATATACGACAATAACATTCAGCATTAAGTAACGCGCTCGTCTTCCAATCTGATCATAAGCTGCACGGATCGTGATCATTTTCTCTGTGGACGCAATATATATGAAGTATATTATATTATTAAAAAGTTTCAATAAATGTTGTTAATATGGATATGTGCATAGAAACATACATGAAATATTTATTAGTTTTATTTTACTTAAAAAAAAATTTAAACATGTTTAACTCTTAATTGATATCGTATGGTTCATTAAACATAATATATACTAATTTTAATGTAACATTTTTTACGACTTTATATACTTACTATTACATCACATTGAATCACAAAAAAGTTGCAACAAAAAAAGAAATTTTTTAAAATATCATTACAATGCATGTCTTAAAGTAACATATAATTTATAATGAGTAAGATCTTTTCCTAGAGAAACAAGTATGGCTGTTTAAGGAGTAAAAGGAGTAAGTAACTCATCTATAATCACACATTCAATTTGTTCAGACTTTTGCACAACATACGTGTGTAAGATCTTTTCCTAGAGAAACAAGTATGGCTGGAAAAGGAGTAAGTAACTCATCTATAATCACACATTCAATTTGTTCAGACTTTTGCACAACATACGCATGGAGATACGTATCAAAGTTTAATGTTAATATAATTTGACAAATTAAACAAATTCAGTCCTTTTCATTTCGCAGAATAGATTTTACCAAACCAAAAACGGGTAATGAATCGTATAAATAATGATCTTTACAGCGAATTACAACACATGTCCCTTTTCTGTAAGTCTGGCCATGGACTTCGACCCATTTCATTATTAAACAAGCATTATTGAAATCGTACGGTAATGTTAACTTAAATAATATATAATCATGGCATAGAGATACATGTTCAACATATTCATTCATACCGTATGAGTTATTAGATTCTAAGCCTTTGTGGGTCATCAATCTATAGCAAAGACTTAACTGCTCTTTATATTAATACATAAAGTGTGAGTAATATTTCTCCTGGATGTTGTAGCATTAGCTTCCTTCTTCTTATTTTTATGCTTTGCTTCGAATCGAATAGTGCGAATCGAATAATATCCACTTTTCTTCTTTTTACATTCAATTCTGAGCTACTTGAAGCAGAACTTGTAGTCTATAAATATTTAAAAAGAACATTATCAATTAATTACATCATAAAATGTTCCTACAAAAAAATATTACAGAATTTTTTAGATTTTGTCAAAGCAAGAAAAGAAATCACCTGTTCATAAGAAGCATGGAATTTATTTTCAAAATTCATTCGATCAATCGCTTTGGGCATTATTTCTTTTAAATATTTTCCATTATTTTCAAAGAGTTGTGGAATATCACTTTTTGTGATACCATTTTCTGTGGGCACACCGAGAAAATAATAAAATAATAGTGTATTTTACAAACTACCTTCAAACCTTGTCACATTTGCTCATTATAATTAAATATTGTACAACTTATAATTGAATATTGTTTCAGTCTTGTTATTTCTATACAAAGAGGAATATCTAAGATTAATTTAAAAAAATGACTTTCTGCATTTAAAAATTCACTAAATATTTAAAATTCAAATAAGAAAATTATGATAATTTTAGATGTTAAATGTATTTTTATAATATGTAGAAAAGAACATACGTTATTAGAAATGCAAAAAAATTAAGATTACATACTACAAAATTTAAACAATTTGTCTTTTTCTTCGTTAAACCCATTTTTTCTTATAGATTTTTTTGCTTGCTGAATGCAAGCTTTGCTTTGGTAGCAACAGAAATTGTTCTAAGCCTGTTTATCGTTGCAGCCTAGATTAGATTAGGTTATGTCGTCAGACTGTCAAGAAAATATAAGTTTAATGCAAATATAAGGTGCATTCCGTATCGCGCATGATGCGCATGATGCATCTATTGTCCTTGTTTAACATTTGGTGAGCAACAAGGATAAACGACACATTATGCGCATCATGCGAGAAACGGAACGCACCCACAGTTGACCGTTCATACCAATCTGTTGCAAATTATTGAAATGCTGCCAATTTGTTGGCATACTGCGGAGACATTTTATCGACCAGTAGGTTATTGATCATGTAATTTTTTTTCCTATGGCGGAAACGTGAAAAGAGAAAATTTTTTGTATGGATATGTGTATATACCAATATATATATATATATATACATATATATATAACAATTTTCACTTTTCACGTTTCCGCTGTAAAGAAAAAATTACATCATCGATACCCTGAGCATAAACTGTAACCTAAAAATGTTTTTGAACGTTATCTTTGTACCTTTGAAAATCGGAATTGAGGCCTCAAATCCTATGCTTTGGAGATAAAGCTTGCAAGCATCATCCATGACTCTGAGACCCAGGAATCTTCTTCAAGATATGCAATAAAACACTTCACTTAAGATCATGAAAAGATTCGCGAGTCTTCGGCGAACAGGTCTTTGCGAGTTTTGGCGCGGTAGTAACAAGTTGTTTATATTGCAACCGTCAGTCTCAGTACTGTGTAACCATATACCTATACATCTCTCAACATACTATTTGTTCTGCAGACCACATTGAGAGATAACAATAATTGTTCGGTTGAAGCAACCATATACTTGGATATTCTAATCGAACATTACTTATCCATAAAACTACGGTTATGATAATCGTATAAGTAGATATATCTTAACAGTTACATGTCGTATCAATATAATTTGAATTCACATAAATTTCTTTTCCAAACATAGAGAATATTGTAGTAACAACCATAGCAATTTTCTCCGTGTAGTACATAATGAATTTTCTCGTTTTCAATATATAATAACTAGTGTTACAATTGTAATGGAAAAAGGAGTTACCTGAAGTATTTAAAAATTTAATTATCACTTGAAAATTACACTAGATATAGATTCGAAATTTCGTTGGGCTATCGAAATAATTATGTGGGACGCTCAAACTGATTGCTAGATCAGATAGAACTGATTGCTTGTCAAAATTTTGCAGCATTGCTCATCATACTTGAATTTCCTGTATAATTATTTTGAATAAATGATAATTCAACAAAAATATTTTTAGATTTAGCTAATTTTTTTTAGATATTTTAGTAAAATCGTTCTTTCCATGTACAGGATCAAAAGCTTTAACGCACGTTACATTACGATAAATCTTTCGGCTTAGTTTGTTCGAATAATTTGAAAAGTCTGAAAGGAAATTGTTACCTTTCATGACATCTCTCTTATTTATACCAGTGAGTACATATGTGAATACACATTTTTTTTCTCGTATTTTATTTTTTTTATCTTATATCTGCTAATTAGAATAAACAGGTTGCCGACAGCAGGGCTCTCAAGAAACTTATCGCTAGTGTCGATTAAGAGAACGCGATCCTATCTCTTGCAACGACGAGGAGTCCGCTGTCTCAAAGATCTCGTAAACTTGTTTCGGAGACACGGTACGGACTATGCGAACGACGAAACAAGAAAAGGTAGGGCCGGGTAAGAACACGTGCCGAGTGAAAAAGAAACGAACGGGTCTCTTATTTCTCGAGGCGCGCGTATGGGATATATTCGGGCAGCGAATAATCGTGGTTGAAACATAATTGCACCATTCGGTCATTATAAAGCGATGCGCTTTATTGCCGGGGACGCAGCTGTGAGAATCGTGTTTCCTCATCAGCAACGTCACGAAAAAGGTTCCTTTCGTATTTCATACGGACGCGGTCGACTCGTGAATTACATCGCGGCGGGGTGATTCGTGATTCTCTTTTCGAACTCGCACGAGACACAGCGTACAGAATCGAGGCGAGAGAGAGAGAGAGAGAGAGAGAGAGAGAGAGAGATTGGAGATTAATAATAATAATAATAATAAAAAAGAATGTATGACGTATTCGATATATTTCGCAATCGAGCCTCTTCATTGGTTGCAAATATCTCTCGAGATTTTTCGATTTCCTTCTCCTCGTGCTCTTTGAATATTTTTCTGTTATTTATCTTTTTGACGGCGATTACGGGAGATTTTTGTCGCGTTAGGCGAACAATTGCCTCGAGTTTTACATATAAATTGCGCGACGAGCTACACAGCGAATGACAGTTAGAATAAAATAAGGGAATAATAACAATACACAGATTTTATTGTTCTTCGCGGTCAAAGGTCCGGTACGCGGCATAAACTTGTTCCCCGTGTTCTCCGATACGACCTGCGTGGGAAAACGAGTCGAGAGTATTGAAAATTTTGTACAATTCTCGTAAAGAACGTACTTGGTATTTGGTAATATGACAAACAAATGTTCTCCTTTCCACCCTATATTTAATGTCGCGAAATGTAGCGACATATAGTCGTACGTAATGATAGAACGCACGGAATTTATTTATGCCATCGTAATGCGAATGCGGTTTAAGCAACATTGCGTGTTCGATGCAAGCGAATTATTTCCTATTACCTTTTGTGGCCAGATATGGAAACTGTGCGGAAACAGTAATAGGGAAAGATATGACTGAGAGCATATCGATTACGTTTGCCAACAGAAATAAAAATATTATCGAGGCTGCGCGTGCTTTGCTTTTTCACCGACTCTGCAATAGACATGTATTGCCGGAGCAATCAAAGCAGTGACGTTCTTCGCACGACGTCGTGGAGTAGAACAGGCCTGTCTGGATTACGTCCGATACGTCCGTCAATGCCGGACCAATTAACCTTTCTTTTTTCCTTCGCTCACGATATCCGATCGAGGGAGATTAAAAGGACGGTTTCCGCCTGCTGCCAAGCTCCAAGAAGGGATGGAATTACGCTGCCCGAGTTTCTCCTGGATATTAGGCGTCGGATTAACTGTCGAAGCTAACAAACCACTCGACCTTTCCTCTTTCATTCTCGCCGTCTTGTCGCTGTTCGCGAAATTGCTAAGTCCTTTGCACCTGTTTAATAAACGTCTCCTACATTGATTTTCACGTAATTTGTTTTAATAACATGATTCTTAATAGTTAATATATTTTCATTTAAATAATATTGCATTCTTTTAGAAAAAACCGTCGCACGGAATATCTACACGTGATAATTTGGAATTATATCTTAATATAGTTTAGACTAGACACAACGATTTTTATCGATTTCTCGAAGAATATCATTATTGAAAGTTATTGTTTATAATTATTTGAAGTTAATAATATTCATTTATGAAAAGTCTTGTTTGATTGCTCATATATAAAATGAGATTTTTTTTATAAAGATTACATTTTATATATAAATTTTTATATCTCTCTCTTTACATTCAGCATTAAAATATCGTGATTTCAATGGCATACGCGTCAGCAAAATTTGGAATTTTTTCTCCGACATGAATAGTAGATGGTATGTGCATTCTTTTTTATCAAGGCAAATCGGCAATACATTCCAGAAATGTAGAATATATTTTTCTATGTAAGGGATTTCAATAAACTGTGAAATTTACTAGTAAACTTTTTCGTACTATATAGAATATTTATATCAGCTTATCGGATTTTTCTGGTATTTTAACATAATATATGTGTACACGGAGTAACTATTTCAGATTATATCGCAACAGTTAATAAATATATGTTAAAACACGTTTTTCCAATTATAATTCTTTTTATGACTTTTTAAATTATTTCAGAAATAAATGCTATTTTACAAATAAATGAAAATTTTCCAAAATGTAAAAATCAAAAAGTTTTATAAGCATCTTTTTAAATCAGATATTTTATATATTCGCTAAAAGGTTAACTGCTTTCAATTATGTTTTTTTAAATTAGTGCTTCTATAAGTATTGTTAGAAACATGTAAAAGATCATTTTTTTAAAGCATTAAAAGCAAAAGAACTATCTATAAAATAAATTCATTTTACTATTTACATTTCGTACAAATGATACTGTTATACCATTCAACTATAAGAAATATCAACTATGTCGATCTAATCAAACTGACGAACGAATAGAATAGCTGACATCTTTTCTTAGATGATCCGAATGGAAATAAGTTTGTAACGTTTCTGATATCGGCAGAATTCTATCAGCAATCTGTTGTGACAGTTGAACGATAGCATAATAAGTTTTATCGATCGAATTGGACATTAGCGTGTATCTCGATTGCATTAGTCACGAGTTGGTAAAGAAAGAAAGAAAAGAGGGAGATTGAATCGTTCACTACGTCTGGTCTTCTTCGGCTCTCGTTTATACATACAATGAGAGCAAAAAGTATTCGTACAAGAAAATTTTTTATAAAAAAAAGTCTTATTTGTAGAAAATAAACATGAATTAATAAAATTTTATACAATAAATACATTCTGTTCTAACATAAACAAATGAACTTCGCATGTATTCCTGATTTTAAAAGCTAAATTTTTCGACTGTACGAATACTTTTTGAGCATTCAAACAATATAAATAATTTTTCATTTTTGCTTATTTTTCAGATGATATATATTCTATAATTAATACACATCTTTTTGGTATATGTATAATTTTAAGAAACATACAGTCTATTTTATTCTTTACGAATAAATTGTTAATTAGTCAACAAGAAATAATTGTCAATTAAACGTCGAAACAATATCAAATTGGTGCTGAAATCATCGTATCGATATCGATTCGATATTAATTCAATGACTTCATTTCCCGCTGGATAATATTTACTTTTTAAAAATAAAGTTTTTTTATAAAATATTTTCTCTGTACGAATACTTTTTGCATTCACTGTATATCTGTTTGAGCAATACATACGTATAAAAATAGAATAATTGTTTATATAGAGGATCCCCTATACACGATATTACAATATTTAAATTTATCTATCTCAGCGATTAGAATTGAATGTTTATATAAAATAAAATATAGGTCGGTTGCTGCAAGACCTTGATGTTTATTTTGATAATATTTCTGCGTATTCAAGGCCGCTTTATGTTATCATTTGCATCGTGACGATCGAGCAGGAAGCAGTAGGCGCACCGAGTATTATCGTTGTTATTCTGCGAATTGCTATTGCGGCAAATATTGAGAGAGAACGCGATTATTCCCTATAAGTAGTCAGTGATCCTTAACGCGTGCGATTGATTAATTTAAATATTAAATGTAATTTGTATATCTTCGATTTAAGAACGCAGAGTAAGATATATGAATTGAACAATCGATTAATCGATTAAAATATTTAAATAACGGAGAGACGACGGTTTATTAATAATTAATTAGAAATGCAAAAAATAATGTTCGAAAAAGTTATTTTAATATTTCATAATGCGTTGTAATATTTCATAGTGGGGATGTTTTACTCAACACTCATTTTTTGTTGCAACGGGGGATTATATAAACACTTTGTTACATTTACATGGTGATACTCGAGTAGACAAATAGCGACATAGCTGTTATTTGGCATCACCTTTCGAAATACAATTGCGACAAGTACCATAAAATGCTAAATGCGATTATTTCCAACTATTTCCCAGGAGGGAATCATTAGCTATAGCAACCAATCACTAATAATATGTGTGTATCGAAGGATGTAACGTATTGCATGTGTAAGAAGTATTATATTCAGCGCGTGTTGAGACGGTGCATCGAAGTTGCACGTGTAGATACTTTTTCGTTTTTTGCTTGCAACACAATAGAGTGCATCGTATATGATTAACGTCGGGAATACCGTGTAAAGTGCAATTATCATATTTTGATTATTAGAGCACACATGCGATCGTAATTAACTCTTAAATATCTCACTATGAGAACAACACACTGATGTATGGCATCCTAATCCAATTCGATTGCTTTTCATAAAACTGAACACATATGTAAAAAGTTTTTTTCAGTTGAAACACCAGACATTAAAGAATATACAGGATAAACGAAAAGTCTGGATACAGTTTGGATACAGTCTTATAAACAAAGCGTATTTGAGAAAAATGTTTCATACAAAAGTTGTAGGATTTGAACAATGCATCAAACGGCGAGACTTATTTGATTTTGAATATATAAGTATGGAGGAGCTTTTAAGATCAACTTTAAAATTTTAAAGAAAAACTCCCACTTTTCATCCGACATTCTTATAGCTAATGTGTTTATATTTCTAGATACATAATATTGTATAATACACAATGATGCAATTAACTTCTTAAAGTTATCATTATATTCAATATGAATATAATCAACTCGAAAACTGACCACAACTTTGTCATATTAGGTAATTACAATATTTTTCAATTTTAATCTCTCTAAAATACATCACTACTAAAGTATTGGTCGAGACATCCTGTATAAACCTTTGTGCCTGTATTATTTTCCAATATACATTTGTCTCCTCGCAGATAGAAACACATGGTATTTTTATGCAAATACCGTTTCTCCTGACGACTCTTTAGAGCCAGTCCGACCGATCGAAGTTCGGAATACGCATGTACTTACATATATACGCACGTTTTGTTTTACGAGTCTTTCGTAATATTCGCTGTTAATATTTGTCGTGCTAGCGCTCGCGGTATTAAAGTGGCCACGGTTGACCGACCAGTTTATAGTCGGTATTTAAATATCCACGCCGTCATGTCATGTAAACACGTGCCTTGCGGAAAGATGTCATTACCTCGGTGTTTCAAGTCGACATACTTCAGCGCCTTGTTAAGAATCAATGATCATTTGTAAGTAAATTTTTATCAAGCCCAATATAATTCGTAACACATTTCCGTGCTTAATTATCATAATATATGCTTATAATGTGTATGAGTAGAAACAATTATAATTTACAACTTTTGTGTTACATATTCTTAAACGATATTATATTGGACATTATCTGAACGTGTTTACTTTTCTAGATTCTAGATACATTTTCTTGTATAATTGACAATAATGATGAGTGTTGCATTTAACTTCTTGAAATTATCATTATATTCAATAATTACTAAGATATCTAGAATCAAATATATCTCACGCCAGTTGAAATTAAATATAGGATTTAAGAATGTGGAATAAAATACGATTTGATTGATCGTTGGATCTATTAATTTAAAATATTTAAATAACAGAAAACCGTGATATATCGACAGTTTATTGATAATTAAATAAAAATGAAGGATTAGAATATTCAAAATTTTATTTTAATATTTCATAGTCTGCTGTAATATTTCACGATAACGATGTTTTGCTGGCACGCGGCGCTCGGCCGACACTCATTTTTTGTTGTGACGTGCAGCGCAGTACTGTATAAACACAATCACTTTATTATCATTCACGTGGTGATACTCGAGTAGACAAGGAACAACGCGTAGGTTGTTCTTTCGCACTAAAAAAAGAGTGGCATTATAAAGATATCTTCGGAAAAAGAATACACTTTATAACGATTATAGGGTCGCGCTTTATTTTCTTAATCGAATATAGGATACCACTAAATATGATCTGGTCTGCGGCAAAACGTTTCACGTAACATGTTCCATCATCAAACGTAAATGAGCGTAGCGCGCGCGATGGAGAGACGTTTTTAGCATCCACGTGCACAGAGAGAGGTCGAAAACCCATTACCGCCCTGCATGAAATGAGCGCTACGGCTACTTAGAGACGCCTCCGACAGGAAATTCGTGCTGTAGATACGAAACTGGATTTGGCCACTTCCCTTGCACTTGAATCTCCGTCGAATCTCTTCTCTCTCTCCTTTCTTTCCCTTCTTTTCTCCTTCGTATTGTACTTAAATAGTTTTGTCTACGTTCTGCTTACCAACGAAATTCACGTCTCGAGTATACGGGGAGGCGGGGGGAGAACTCTTGCGCTCGACCGCGTGGTAAACTGCGGAATAAATTCACGAAAAGACGAATACGCCTGCCAGGGAGGAACGAAACGAGTGTCACTCTCGCGAACCGGCTTTCCTACGTGGAGCGATAAATCCTGGTCCCGCGTACATTGTTAAACATGTTCCTGATTTCATTCCAGTTTTGGGGCCATGAACGTGCGTCGTAGGTAGGGCACGGCGAGAAAATAAATTAAAGACGCGCCTTTTAAAACGGTTGGTCCGGCTGTTTCCCTTTGAATATGCAAATATATGTTGATTCGAGAAATTTTTAGGCACATGACATAATGATGATGACGACGACGGCGGAAGATAGCCCAACCGTGGCGATAGAATATTAAGAGACCCGCCTGAGAGAAACCCTATAATTTTATGAGAACGCCAAGGTTTTAAAGATGTTCATTCTCACGAAAGGATCGATTTAACTGCCGGACGGTAGTGATTACGTTCAATTTCGTTGGAGGCTGATTCCAAACTAATGCAGAGCGATCGTGTATCCGTTGACGATGCCACAGTCTTTGTGTTAAATCAAATTACAGCCATCTCGCGCGTCTCGCTCGATATCTCTCGTATATTTAGAATTATCACATCTTGAGAAGGACGATAATTTTCGAAACATCTTTCCGCTTAATATATTCAACTTAACTCGAAAGTGTACCTTGTTGCGATACGAGTATAGACATGTGATATTTTCACGATTGGATAATTTGAGAAGTAAATCAATCCAAGAGGTATATATGTATATATATATATACGATATTTACACCCAGTTAAGACATACGCGAGCGCGATCGCCATAAATTGCGCTCGTCGACTACAAGGGTGTTACACGAACGTTAATTATCGTAGACGATTGAGTTGACATGATAAAGATTAACAGTCAACTTTTTAATACCTAAAGGCAGAGATTAGTAGATTACGCTGGATGGTTAACTTGTACAAATTTAGACAAATTCATTCATAAATAAAAAATTAAACATATGGTAAAATTGTATACACTTTCATTGGAACTTTTGCATACGTTGTAAGTATATTTACAATATTGCACAATAAAGTTAGGAATAATGAGATTGCACAAGAATTCCTAAAATATGTTAGCAACTCAAAATACTTAAAACGGCTTGGATTTATTTAGATAGATAATAACTGTCTAATTAATATATTTGTCTACTTTATGCATATATATATATATATATATATATTTATACACATAATCTTGATAATCCTTTAATTGTCGTGATTTTATAAGTTACTTTGCACTACATTAGGAATAAATCAGTAAATAGGTAAAACGGGCTATTACAGAGCCATGCGAGACGAGCTAATAGAATTGGTTATTAAATTACACGTAAATAAATTTCAATTATGCCCCGGGTGCGTATATTCGCTCAACCGACGTAACGCAATTACTCTGCATTAAAAACTCGCGACTGTCGTTAAATAAATATCGCGGAAAATGGAAATGACCACGTTCGTTCTGCTAAATCAGAGCATTCTTCTTCATTATCGAGTAAGCTCGTTGGTTTTTTAATGACGGTGCAATGCACGAAAAATTAAATGATACGTGAGACAATTAAAAATTTGTACGCAATGTCGTTGATCGAGAATGTAATAATAATTTCCGAATAATTTTCGAACGATATCTATAGCAAATGGTTTAACAATATATATACATAAATATATATCGAATATCAATTTTTTTCCACTCACCTTTAAGCGGTACCGTCACTTTACAAACGGGGCACATCGCGCGAGAATTCCTAGTATCTACGTGGCTGCCCTCTGCTCTTTCATGAGGTTTATGCATATTCGGAAAGTGCACTCTGCATATAAATGCGCTCCCGGGCTATCTGAAAGACGACGTTTAGGAGCGGCGAGAGGGGAATATCACGTCCATCGAGACATTTTTCGCGGTAACTCGCTCCCTTCGCGTTCGCATTTATATATTTATATACCCGGTGCTTCGTATTTATATGTAGACATCTTTCGTGTCCCGACGAAACGCTCCCGAGGATTATAAAGCTCGCAAAATATTTTCGGGCCACGACCGTCATAACTCAAGCGCTGCTCGTTTTGCTCCCTTTCTCACCCCGTCGCGTCGCGTCGCGTCGCGTCGCATCGCGTCGCTTCGCACGGACGAGAGAACCACCACCGCACCGTCGGAGTCGGAGTTTTGCCAGTGCCAGGGAGGAAAACAGAGCGAGGTTCGTATTCACGAAATACGAGTACGTATTTGTCTCATGCCGTGCGCGGATACTGATAAACGTATCTATTAGCTGCCACGAGCTGCATTGTTATGTGGCAATCGATCGTGCAATGAGTAAAAAAAAAAATCATTTTGAAATGCGTCTGCACCAATTGCCGCAGAGCGTTCGGAATTAATGGAAATTGTTTCGTACTTTCAAACGATTCGCATTCATCTCCATTCGAGCAGTCGAAAAATTGTAATAATACTTTAGAGTCATGCGTGAGAGATTATTCATTGAAACTCGAAAGTTTTATCACAAATACGCGAAGAAAAGAAGCATATTCAGTTAAATGAACTTGGCGCCTAATATAATATTTTGTGTGAATTTTTACAATTTCCAATTTATGCAAACTGCGCACCGGTTAATTATTCGTCGATCGTAAAACACAGTCACTAAACTGAAACTGGAGTACACAATATTACAAATTAAATGCAACAAATATCAATAAAGTAACAGAACAAGCAATTAAAAATATTCTAAAAAATTTATTCGTTTTGTTATTTTTCACTTTAGCTTTTATTGTATCTTAGTATCGGAATATTTTTCTAAATATGCTTTACGTACCGTCGGGAGATTTACTAATATTTTATGAGTAGTATTGGGAAATTTACTGTCTAGTTTATTAGTAAGACAACAGTGTAACACAATAGGAATCAGCCGGAAGTCCCGAGGGTAAATGCAGTTAAACGAATCTGTAATGCTATAGCGCAATCGGACAGTGCCGCAACAAATGGCGCTTGCGATATAACGAATATAATCAGACACCGTGTACAATGTATCTCGTACGGGGATTAAAGTAAGCGCCTCGAACCTGATTCGGTAAAATATGCGACAAGGTAATTTTAATTCGCCATGCTCACGCGAATTTAATACTACGGAACGTGAACAATAGTGCGGGGGTTCGTGGTGTGATTAATTAGATTAAATTACAGGCTCCGTCATTGATAATATCTCGTAGATAAAGATCGAACATCGACGAATGGGTCGGTGGTTGCACGGGCGCGATTTGCGTGGCCCGGTTCCTCTAATGCCCGAGCTACATAAGACGCGGGTCGCAGGTCGCAAAATTAGAAACTAATCTAACGTATTTTAATTAGGTATAATAGGTTGTAGGACGCAGGAAATTGGGTGAACTTGAACTTTCGCGTCCTGCGTCCTACGTATTGTGATCTGTGACTTATTACAATCTGAAATACGTTTCACTTGCGACCTGCGACCTGCGTTCTGCGTCTTATGTAGATCGGGCTTTAGTCGCTGAATGAAGAACAAGACGGGGATAATTCTGCTATTACTTCACATACCCCTCGCCTTCCTTCTCTCGTGAACGTCATAAAAGCCTCTGTACGTGAAACTATTTCTACCAGTGACAACTAAGTATTCATTTCAGTGCGCGTGAAGATACACTATCTCTTTAGCTCTCCTCAGTCTCGCACTCGACCCACCATGGTCCATGGCAAAAAGTGATACTTCCGCGATAAATAATAATTCAAAAAGTACGCATTACTTATTCGTCGAGGGCGCATTGACGATTCACTCCTCGAAATTTATCTCTTCGTCGGGAGTTTTCGAACACGGATGCGAAAAGTCACAGTGACACGACGACATAACACAATGACGCAACCTGACATCCATGGAAGGAAATGAAAGTTTATGGCATTTCTTATTGCGAGTTACTAGTCTTCGGATTTTCTGCCTCGCCGCGCGCGGCCGAGACGTATTTCGCGCTGGTGTTTGCGTTTCATTGACAGTAATAGATTTCTCACCGAGAAACAGAAAGAGAAAGGGGAGGTAAAGGAGGAAAAGAGAAAGAGATAACTCAGCCAGTTACCCCAATTGTAAATCACGTAGCATTATATTTTCCGGCTTATAATGGGCGGTACCAGAAGTCAAAATACATCGTTGGGCTTTATCATTGCGAACGCCATGAGATAATATCGTCCGACATCTTCTGCATTCACTTTGGTATTCATATATTCCTGTCGTAAATGACAATAGCACTCTTCGCTGCCACATGCTCAGTAGTACCCGCCTGTTATTTTTAATATATAATATTCTCCTTAAATTAAAAAATTATTTTCTAAACAGTTTGTATGTATGTGCATAGGAAGAAACAATATCGGAAAATTTATTGTCTAGTTTATTATTAAGGCAATAGCGTAACAATAGGAATGAGCATTAAAATTGCTTTTCTTCTTAAGATTTATTTAGTAAAAGTGATACAAAGCTCAAGGTGCAAGATGACGATATTAGATCTTTCACGGAAAAGACGATTTTGCTGTAATATCTAAAAATTTAGCTGGATAACAGATTTGAAAATAATTTTGTTGGTTTATCAAAATAATTATGTAGGACGCACAATTATAGTCAACAAAATTATTTTCAGATCTGTATGCAGCTAAATTTTTTAATATTTCAGCGAGTTATTTAAATTTTTAGATATTTCAATTAATTTCAGTATTCTATTCTTTCCTTTGCCTCGGCCGGGGTTCGACTCCCGGCCGAGGTAATATTTTTCGCAATAAGAATTAATTATTTACAGATTTTAATATGTTATTCATCATTATTAAGATCGTTTCGAAGATGCGAATAAGCATCAAAAATTTTGTTAAATTGCTAGTCAATTTAGCTCGTGACATTACTGCGGTAGTTTAGTAGAGTTAGCGTTTCAAGACCGGAAATTTTTCGGCACGCGTTTCTCTGGGACTACGTATGTTAATAAATTTACATAAGAATCATACAAGCATTAAGATCCAGCTAGACCGTTTAAGGCTTTGATTTCTATAGTTTGTGTTATCACATGTACGGTCCTATAATATATTATATTATTTATTCTTTCCTGTTTGGAATTTCTTTCCTCTTTCTCGAATCGAATCAGCTTGCAACTGATAGAATCAGTCGCAGGTCTACGCGCTACAAATGTTCTTCAAGCATGACTTTCCCTCAAAAGTCGTAATTAAGGCGATTGCGTAACATGGTAATCTTGCGCCGAAGGCGAAGGCGTAAATATTCTCGTCTAATTAAAAAAAAAAAAAAAAAAAAAAATTATTCATCTATGTTGGCATACTCAGGAATGTAATTGATTGCGCGCCATTGCATACCGTGACGCTAATCGTACGCGGTGTAACGTATCGCGCGTATCGTTAAACGGATAGCACATCGATTAATAAAACAAATGTTGCAATTAATGGCTAATATTATGCGAGAGTTACTCATTGCCGTTACTCGTTAAGTGCCACACGGACGGGGCAATTAATCGCCGCTGTTCCTCAGCCGCCGTCCAGACATACGCCGCAATTTATCGCTCCGATTCCAGCGCACATGATGTGCTAAAAACAAATGAATGTTAGCATTGTGACGAAGTGAGGATTTCTTCGTAGAACGTATCCGTGATACTTGAAAATCTGATGCGCACGTGCCCCTGACACTATTTGCAGACGCGACGTTCAAGAATGCGTAAATTTTACGATGTATTTTCTAATTGATATGCAGCAGTTCTTCGTGCTACATCCATTAATCGTATTTCGGCTAAAGAAGGGTGAATTAATCAGTTAAAAGCTTTCAATTAAGGGAGTATATTGTTTTTGACTGATTGTTTAATTGAAATCACTTTGTGTGAAAATAACATTCTAAATTTTAATACATTTGATGGAGTTTTGACTCTACAAAGAGATATGTTGCGAAAAAAGCAATTAACACTCAACAGTTTTATACCATACATCATCTAATTTATCTCAGCAGTTATATTAAATAGTTACATATATATATATATATATATAAAGAAAAACATTTTATTTATATGAAATTACGTACGAATTTACGGAAGTTATTTAAAATAATTTATATTACTCTCTCTAAAAAGTTACGTGTATAAAATCACACAAGATTATTTTTATATTTTGAACAAAAAAAAATGTTTTGTTTTTCTCGAATTATTTAGCTTTGCACTTTTTCAAAGTATTTCCCCAATAAGACCACGGATTGATACATAAAAATATTTGATACATTTTTAAAACTTGCGTTTATTGAGTAATCATTTCCTTACGAAAGGTATGACAAAAACTGTATTTTAAGTCAGGCATGCATTCGCATCGCATTTAAAAATCGCCCACGATTAGCGTTTACGTCCTGTTTTCGTAACGCATAAGCCATGTTTCCTCTCGTTATAACTCACGCACACAAATTTATGAGCCCTCTTTCTCTTTGTGCTTGTCTCTCTTTTCTCTGTATCTCTCCTTCTTCATCCTGCTCGACACCGCGGCGATATACTTTAATGCGAGCCGCCAAGTTCAAACCGTTTCGAACCCCTCCACGTTGTAATCACGTAATTACGCGTATTAAAAGGAGCCTTCTCGTAGGTACCAATTTAATTTCCGAATTTCCAGCGGCGAATTACCTCTGCCGCCGCTGGAGTCCGGCGGTGGACCGGGGTCGAATGAACAGGGAACGAGTCGACGCGACGCGACGCGACGCGACGCGACGCGACTCGCCGCGCCGCACCGCACCGCGCCGTCGCAATTCAAGACCATTAGCGAAATTACTCCGTGTGGAACGCGCTCGGGACAGCCGCCCATACGACTTTTTTCCTCTCCGATGAGGCGAAAAACGGCACAAAACTCGTGAATCTCCAGTCCGAGGGACTGAAACGATCCTTACAGACGTCGTCCTCATCGTGCTTTACGGTCGTATATCCGGAGATAAACCCGATCAGACACGGCTAATTTTCAGATTTGTACATTCTTCCGATTAGCGTCCGATTCCATTAACAGTAATTAATATAAGACTGTAATGCACTTTTAAAGATTAAGTATACGGAGAAATATATTATAGCATAATAATAAATTATACATAGAAAATATATTTTGTTTGCAACATTTTGTTGAAAAGGGAGAATACATAAGTATATTATAACAATTCTCATCAAAATGATTCTATTTTCATCAGTAAAGTTATAATAGTTGCATCCTTCTTTACAATGTATAACAATGCTTACATTTTAATCAGATAATATTTTTATGTTTCCAAACTTTTTGATATATTGATATTGTAATGTTTATTATACAGAAACATAATAAATCTTAACACGATAAAATGTACAATTTGTAAAAATTACT
>NW_017295725.1:1872-3559 GCF_001594075.2 Trachymyrmex cornetzi | reverse complement strand
GTTGTAAAGTTTCTTATTTTAGTGGAATTTGATTGTTTCAAGTTATATATTAAAATACTCGAATGATTGCAACAATCCTTTTATAATATATAAAATATTTTCAGAAATATCTTTAAAATATTTCTATAAAATATTATATCTTTAAACTAAATATATTATAATATTTGTTAGTATATTTTAGGATAACTGCAAAAATATATTGTGATCTTTATTGTAATATCTTCTTCATGTATTTGATCACTATTGTAATTGTTTAATTGGAGTAATCTTAAATATATATGATTGTTGACATTTCTCAACACGTATTATCTAAATAATACCTAGCTATCTAAATTATTACGATCCGTCTGTCTGATAGTAATACTGAAGAAACAGGAAAAAGCCGCACGCCTGTCTACACGAATGTAATTACGCACACGCGCGTGAAAATGATGAACGTATTCGTGTTTACGATAGTTTGCCACGAAAGAGATTCTGTGTGCGAGCTTAATGGCGGCTTCTCACGCGATTCGTATTGTATAATTAGAATATCGACGCGTACCTTCTTTTAAGAAATTTTCGCTGTTTGATGTCTCTCACCTTGAAACGCTAATAAAGACGATTGTCGGCGGTCTCTGGTAACCATGCGAGAAACATGCCGGACAAGACCACTTAACACATTGAACACGAAGCTGGGACGGTTTAGATATGAAAATTACATGTCTGTTTGGAAGATAGTCCCGTTATTTGGCGCAGTTTGTATTCGACAGGGTGGTACACATTTACACTCTTACTACAAGAATCCGTTCATTTACATTCGTGCGCAAGATATACGGAAATTTTAAGATATTACGGAAAGATATCACCCGCGTGCAGAAAATTACCAACGATTTACCAGTCATGTTGTATCAGAAGTGGATCGTTTTTTGTCGAGACTTTAGATTGATATAAAAATGGTTATAACTGAAGTGTATGTAACTTTTATTGTTATATTAGATGTTTTACTGTAATATTAGATGATTGACTTTTTTTTATTTACATTAATTCGAGAGAAATGATGTTTTTTGGAAAATCGATCAATTTTAGAAATTTTTTTTTCATGGAATTTTTCAATTTGAAAATAAAAGTTTAATTAGAATATTTATTTTACATTGAGAGATATGATAGTTATAATATATTTTCTTAAGAGATACTATTTAATTATCCGGTAATTTGAGTTTACAAGAGGATGATCTTTATATTTTCATTACATTAACTCCTGTTTCATTCTAGTAAAGCGTAGTAGAAGCCAAAGGTTAAATGACGATAAAGCTATCCCTTAAAAAGCATCGAGCACTCAATATCCTTTACGATCAACACCGTGTTTCTTTTGAAACCCGATAAAGACGAGCCTGCACGCGTCTAGTAACCACACGAAACGTGTGTCCAGCAATGCCGGCGAACACATCAGAGCAGAAAATCGTTTACACAACGCGATTACGTTCGCTCGAGTACCGACGGCGTAGGTATCGACTTGTACTCGCGGTAAGATACGCGGATGTACCATTATCTGTACGCACGTGGGAGGTATTTACTCACATACGCACGCGCTCGCTCGCACACGCAGGCATACACTCGAACTCTCGAACTGAAAGGAGAATTCACGTACCAGGTACACGGAATGTCCTGTCTGGACTGGCATCGATCTTGCCTATCCAATAGATACGTC
>NW_017295725.1:0-641 GCF_001594075.2 Trachymyrmex cornetzi | reverse complement strand
CCCGCTGGAGGACACCGTCGTCGTGTTCACCATGACCCAGGTGATACGTTACAAGCGAATCCTTTCGTGAACTCCGACGATACGTTGATCTCTCTAGGAAGCCACGCGGATCTTACATCCGTCGCCTCAGTCATTTTGCATGAGTGTAGGAGCATCGCGTTCTAAGTTGTTTCCAAAAGGAGATTCTGATAAGCTTTCATCGTTCCTGAGTCTAAGAGCACACACAAAACAACGTAAGCAAATTGGTCAATCGCAGTAGAGACCGACCTTAAGGCAGTAACGTAAGCTGTGGCAAATACAAAATGTTGATTTGCTTACTACTTATAAATCATAACTAAAAATGTCAATTAGGGCCAATACTACATGCTTATATGTACAAATTCAAATTCTTTGCTAAAATTTAAATTTAAAACGTTTCGACCCCACGCTTTTGGGTCTTTAATAATTAAATCAAGTGTTTATTTATGTGTGATTTTTGTGTTCGCTTATTAACCCTTACCGTACCATCTACAATTTGGTGCCTCATCCATATACCATCAAGGGTCTCTTCAAATCTCTTCGTTTTTTCTCTCTCTCTCTCTCTCTCTCTCACCTCTTCAAAATAATTTTAAAA
The DNA here is from genome assembly GCF_001594075.2 of Trachymyrmex cornetzi. Lineage (NCBI taxonomy): Eukaryota > Metazoa > Arthropoda > Insecta > Hymenoptera > Formicidae > Trachymyrmex > Trachymyrmex cornetzi. The sequence goes on along the minus strand of NW_017295725.1, from coordinate 28 downwards.
ATCTCTAAAAATTCACCAACATACTTTC
>NW_017295724.1:39824-41948 GCF_001594075.2 Trachymyrmex cornetzi | reverse complement strand
GCCGGAGGTCGAGTGGAGGGGGTTTGTTTTGACGGCCCATAGCTGCCCACTTACTACTGACATTAATAAACAAAGTAAATAGAATTAAACAAAAATTGGTATGACGATAGAGTTCGTTAAAATAATCTTACAACTAGGCCAAAAATTTAATTTAACCAATAATCTTATTAACAAAGAAAAAATGCAATTAGAATTAATTAAACAAATAGAGTTCAACATAATCAAAAGTGATGATAACACTAAAAAATCTATTAGGAATGATACCATCCAAATTTTAAAAAAGAATACTTTACATAATTACAAAATTAACGAAATAGATTGTATTTTGAAAGAAGGAATGATTGAAACAAAAAAATTTATAACACAAAATCCTGAAATTTTGATAACTACAGCAGACAAGGGAAATTCTACGGTTGTCATAAATAAGAGTGATTATAAAGAGAGAATGCATAAATTGTTATCTGATAATAAAACTTATATTATGGTTAAAAAAGATCAAACAAAAATGACGACGAATCAAGTGCATAAATTAGTAATGAGGTGGAAGAGCATGGAATTTATTGATCAATGTAGATATAAAAGACTAAATATTACAGACAGTTTTATAAAAAATAGTTTTGAACTTGCTAATAAAATTAATGGTTTACTTTTGGATGACGAACACAAAATAGTTTCCTTTGATATAGTGTCAATGTACACGAATATTCCTGAGGAGTTGGTAATAAGTAGTATTGATTCCAGATGGGATTCTATTTCGAAAAATACAAGGATCCCAAAGAATGAATTTTTAAAAGCTATCTCACTTATTTTTAATTCCACGTATTTTCAATTTGACGAAATTTTTTTTAAGCAAATCTTTGACATGCCTATGAGTTCTCCATTATCTCCCATTTTAGCAGATATCGTTATACAGAATTTGGAGACTAAATTATTTTCGAAATGTAAATTTAATATACCAATCTATTATAGGTATGTGGATGATATCATCCTTGCGGCTCCTAAGAATCAAATTAGAGAAATTTTAGATATGTTTAATGGTTATCATGACAGATTGAAGTTCACCTGTGAGAAAAATAAGGATAAATCAATGAACTTTTTGGATGTTAGTTTAATTATTGAAAAAGAACAGATTATACTTAATAATTACAAAAAACCGACTAATTCGGGAAGATATCTTAATTATAATTCCAATCACCCGATAAATCATAAAAGAGGTGTTATAATCGGTCAACTCGATAGAATAATTTTTTTGTCACACCCAAAATTCCACACAAGGAATATCGAGAATATGATTGACATCCTGTTGAACAATGGTTATCCTCTAGAGTTCCTTGTCTCAACGATCAATGAAAGAATTAAAAACCTATCAAGAAGAGACAATTTATATATTAATAACATTTCTTTACAAGATTCTAATGAAAATAAAGGCATAAATAATTATTTTATCATACCTTATATTAAAGAAATTTCAGAAAAATTTAAATCGATAGCAAAAAAGAATGATTTTACTGTTGCTTTCAAACCTATTAATACTCTAAGTTCAATTATAAAAACTGGTAAAGATAAATTAAGTTGTATGGAACATAGTGGCGTTGTCTACAGGATTGATTGTCTTGACTGTGAGGCCTGTTATGTTGGACAAACGAAAAGGAAGATAGGAACTAGAATTGCTGAACACAAATCTAGTTCTAAAAAATCCAACAATTCACACATGGTTGTGGCACAGCATCAAGCACAATTAGATCATAATTTCGATTGGAAAAATGTAAAAATTCTAGATATGGAACATTCTCTGCACAGGCGGCTTACATCTGAAATGATATTTATTAAAAAACATAGTAACGTAATCAACAAACAGACTGATACAGATAAATTTCCTGAAATATATTTACCTATATTAAATTCTTCAACTAATGTATGATTTTAAAACTACTAGTAGCGCCACATAGATTGGTATAAATAGGTTGACTTATGTATAGAACCTCGCATTTCAATTATAAATCAGAAGGTCTTCATATCCAAAATTCCAAATCTTGTACGTGCTGCGAAATATTGTCAACACAGGTAAATAATATTAAAATAATTGTTACACCACAAAATTATATCGAATTGACGGTTTTTTTT
>NW_017295724.1:34911-39784 GCF_001594075.2 Trachymyrmex cornetzi | reverse complement strand
TGACATACGAAAGAAAATTGTTATTGAAGAATAATTGTTAAACTAAGAAAGAACGAATCATTGTATTAACAAAACTTGTATAATTCTAATAACTAATTTGACTTGTACAAAACTCTATCGTCATATCAATTTTTGTTTAATTCTACTTACTTTGTTTATTAATGTCAACTAAAGATGGTCTAATTTAGACCGAAACGTCTTGTAATAAATTTTATAAAATACATCTTTTTCGCTGACGATAACTGGCCTAGTGGTTCAATGCCTTTGATTTTGTATTTTTTTTATTCATTACAGTTCTATAGTACTTATGAAGTCATTCAATTTTTAATTAAAAAAATTTTTTTTATCCCTTATAGTTCCAATGATATTTGCTTCGAAAGAAAAAAACCGATTTTTATCAAAGGGGTTTTACCCTCTCGAACTGAAATTCCGCAAATAAAAAATAGTTTTATGTTACGGATGTACTACTCTACTTGCACACCAAGTTTCAGAATTTTTTGAATTTTTAAGTTGCCTAATCTCCGTTGTCAATAGATATACACATATTATGCCAGTTCTAATCCACTATGGGTTAGTGCATATACGTATACGATGTGTATGTGTGTGTGTGTGTGATGGAGTCAGGGAGGTGGAAATGCATCACAGGCGTTGAGAAGGGGAAAGCGCGTCAACGGGGATCTGTGGCAGAGGGGAAAGGATTCGTTCCTTCTCTCTCTTACCCGTTGCGTTCTCTCTTTAACCTATTGTCCTCTCTCCCACCCATTGTAGGATACAGTTCTCTCTCTCTCTCCAACCCGTTGCGGTCCTATACTTATTATTTATGTTATCTCTTCCTCCAGTTGCGCTCTCTCCCACGTTGTCTTTTCTTCTTACACATGATTTAATTATATAGATATGGTATTTACGATTTTTAATGGTACGACTTAGAAACTAATTATGATAATATTTTTATGAATTTTTAATAATATAACCTCGTAACACTAATTATGATAATATTTTTTTATTAACGTAATACAAATGGCCAAGTGCGCTTTCTTATTAACTAATTTAATACTACGAAGATATGAAGAAGTGGCGAAGATACTAAGGATAAAATAATTTTAGAATAAAAGAATGTATTTTTTACCATACATTCATTTATCATGTAACGCAGTATGTACAATATCTAAACCATAGACTATTAGTTCACATTCTAGGTAAGTATCTAAACCATAGACTATTAGTTCACATTCTATAATGGAATTTTTATCATAAATGTTGAACAAAGTGTTTGCAGCATCGATTTTATTAGTAATACAATTTTGTCTTAAAAATGACACAAAATATTCGAATTTCTTACTAACACCGTGAGTTATATTGACTCAATTCATAGAATACATGTTCAACATATTGCTCAAGCTCAAATAAAAAAAGTACAATTGTTGATTTCATATACAAACGTGTACCATTTAATGTTAACTTCACCTCGGTTGTCTAAAGGCTTAGGACGCTCGCACGATATGCAAGAGATCCGGGTTCAAGTCCCGGCTGAGGTAATATTTTTCGCAATAAATTTATTAACAGTTTTAATATACTAACATCTTTATAATATATGATGCTTGATAGTAGCATCAAATTATTAAATTGCTTGTCAATTTAATTCGCGATTACTAGAGTAGTTTTAATTGCGTTTATTTAGTCCGGAAAAACAATTCGGCGCGCAGTTTGTGCGTGCGTGCGTGCGTGCGTGCGTGCGTGCGTGCGTGCGTGCGTGCGTGCGTGCGTGCGTGCGTGCGTGCGTGCGTGCGTGCGTGCGTGCGTGCGTGCGTGCGTGTGTGTGTGTGTGTGTGTGTGTGTGTGTGTGTGTGTATGAAAAATACTTCAATATGGTATATATGCAAGTATATATGCAACATATATAGTATATATTAGTAATTCATTGAATTATTTTAAAAACAACGAAGATCCAGCTTCGACCATAATAGGCATTTAAATTTCTAGTATTGATTGTGTTTCTCACATATACGGTCTAAAAATAAAAATATTGTTAACTTCACGTTATTTGTATCATATATTTTAAGAAGTTCCACATTTAGATCTTGAATCGATGGTGATGATGGGACTGTTGATTGCATTAATCGCTCGATATCTGCACGCCTTTCGATAAACGTCTTCCACATAGCATGAGGTTTGAAAATGCGGTTGCCTCGATTATCGCCAATCGCAGTTTGCACATGAAATGCAGGTCCCACAACGATCCAAATGTCCAGGAGCTTGTATGCTGTCAATATCGATGCATATTTCCACATCAAGATACGAGGTATGTAGCGAGGTTTCGAAGATGTACTAGACGATGTTTGAGGAAATGCGCTTTAGAAAAAAAGAAAACATGTAAATCTTACAAAAAATACGTAACGTACAATATAATACGTATAAGTAAATATTTTATAAAATTAAAATAAACTTACTGTCTCTTGCACGCCTCATCCTGTTGAATTGGAACTTTCATGGCTTGAGATATTTTTTTATTTTCTCGGAGAACTTATAATTAGCAATAGCTGTCTGAACTCTGTTGAAGCTCTCTGAATGACTGATGCGGTAACGTTGCCCCGAGTTCTTTTAAACAGTGTTTCCTTTCATGTTTTTTTTTACCAACCCTAAAATGGAGGGGATTTTTTTATATACATTATACTTTGAAGAACAGTTGCGACGTGGTCGAAGAATAACAAATTGACACATATCATAAGAATGCACTCTAACGATATTGAATCTTCTTTATCGAGAGATCGCACAGTGCGGTCACACTGGGCAAAATTCAAAAAAATCATGATCAGTATTGGTTACAGTAATTAAGCTAAATTAACGACCATTAACTATATTTTCATTAAAACTAATTAATTTTTGTTTACAATATCTATTAATAACTCATAACTCCAATGAAATGTTGCATAAAATTAATTCGAAATTGTTAACTTAAATATTTATTATAAAAAATCATTCACAAAAGTATATACATTTTGTTTTAAATTAAAAATTTATTAATATGTTCTAATATGTGTATTACTTTGTTTTTCAAAATGACCGCCAAAAAATAAGCAGTGTTACTTACTTTTATCAACTTTAAATATATTTTTCACTAGGTTAGACACAAAATATCCTGTACTTTTGATTATATGAGATTCTCTGCTCATCGTATTTTCAGAATCCAAGCAATTTATCTGCTACAAACTGCTACACTAATTTCTAAGATTTTTTTTCAGCTCGTGACATTTAGCGCCTGGACGTTCGTGCTCACTTCCGTGTCGCGCGCGTAGAATCATTGCGTGAGAGTTGTGTGTTGACGATCGTCATGAAATTAATTGACAATAAAGAATTCACATTAATTATTAACAAGTAATTATGTTGATATTATTGTATCTTAATTATCGAATAAGACACAAAACTTAATATTACATTATAGAAAAAACATGTATTTGAGAAAAAAATTTTAATATCATGGATAAAAATATTTTGAACAATAAGAATCTTATTTTAAACCGTAACATGTGTGAGAACACAATCAATACTTGAATAATCAATACTTGATAATCTTGAACACGTCTTCTTTTCGTTTTTGATGAAGCTTCTTCAAAAAGTGTAGCCTTCTACGTCTACGTCCTGGTTGTTGTGATCCGCTAGGAATTGATGTTTTTTCGAGTAAAATATCATAAAGTTGAATTTCTTCGTTTAGTCACTCATGACGTCTTTGCAACAGATAGTTTTTGTTACGTGAACAATCTTCCCACTTTATACCTATTGCTAGGCAAACATAGAAATTCAATTTTCTGACATTTTACTCGAAGAAACATTAATTCCCAGCGGATTATAAGAATCAGGATGTAGACGTGGAAGACCACAGATATTATTTGAAGAAGTTTCATCAAAAACGAAAAGAAGACGTGTTCAAGATTATCTGACGAACTTTATTTGGCTGCCGCATTATCGCAAGGAACTTTTAATACTTCAAATCAGACACATCATGATTTATCTCCATAAGATTTAATTGCATTATGTTCAGATTTAAACCTCTTGGAAAGGAAATATCTTATTCTTAGAAGTTTTACTAATGCTCTACTTAAAAACTGTTTTCCCTCTGTAAATATTTGTTACGTCCAAGCTCCGCACGCATGGAACTGAGGGAGTGAACGCAACAGGAACCGAATTATTAGACCGATTTGGTCGTGTCGAGGGAGCTGTGGGGAAGGACCGATGCAAATCGGGAGGTACTTCGCTTCGTCCTGAGGCTCCTAACGAGCCGGAGGGTCGAATCGAAGACGAAGTGGAAGCCTCAACTCGTGCTCAGCTAAACGGACACACGAGTCGAACGTACCTTTAGATTTAAAAGGCCCAAACTGGGTCAATGTGTCACGAAGGCGCGCTTTAACGCCAGCTGTGCCAGTACGTTCGTATGCCCTGGCTTTCGGTCATGGAACTTAATCCAAATGACCGGGGAGAGGGCGAAATACAACCGCGGGAGAGCTTAAAACGAATACAAGGCGAGATTTCGTTGATTAATAAACGAGGATTAAATTAATACGAAATATAATTAATGAAATGGCCGATATTTTTGTGGTATTACAAAATGGAAACTTTCTTTGGTTTATATATATATGCATATGTGTATAAAAAAAGATAAATATATTGTTGTATGTTTTATTGTATGTGTTAATGTGCGCGCGCGCGCGCGTGTGTGTGTGTGGAAGGAGAGTTGTGTATGATGCTGGGGTTATTTTAAGTTGAAAGAGTTTGGAAGGAGAAAAGGAAAATTAGAGTTGTGTCAACTCATAGGGTTGGAGGGAAAGAGGATCGATGGGAATGAGGGACGGTATAGGGCAGAGCTGTCAGCTAGTGGCTC
>NW_017295724.1:32050-34423 GCF_001594075.2 Trachymyrmex cornetzi | reverse complement strand
GGGGCGGCTGGCTCGTGAGCCACTAGCTGACAGCTCTGGTAGAGGGACTGAGAAAAGGTTAGTGCATCCGGGGATGTTGACTAACACCCGGTCGTTTGAGGATGGGATGAAATAAGACAAGTAGTCTAATAATTGGATAGCATTATGAAAGAGGAGAGGAAAGTGATTTGTAGGGGGAGTAAGAGTTGATTGGCGAGAGAGGAACTGAGGGGGTGGTCTCCGAGACGGGAGACTCTTCAATCGAAGGTGGTGATATCGGATATGAAACTGGGAGAGAACTGGACGGGAAGAGGTCATCAAAAATATCTCTCTCTCTGGGGACAAATCGGAGACAGGAGAATAAGAAACTTCCGGTAGAAGTGATAGAGGTGGGAGAGGGGGTTGAGCAACCGGAGACTGTTTTCGTACTAACGACTGAACCGGTGGAGATAATTCTCTAAAATTTTCCGCGATGCTAGAGCGGACACGGGCGTGAGGTTGGCGTTGTTATACTCCGCTAGGTGACGGTGACGAGGGATGGAAGATCTGCGTGAACGCACTAGAATGATATCGACTTTAAGGGGGACCACCCAAGAAAAAAAAAGAAAGAAAGGGACCACCCAGTGTATTTCAAGAGAATCGAGACTTACTGATTGACGATAGAGTCCCCGAGAGATCGTCAGAGAAGATGCCGTCAATCGTAGGATGCCAGGGGCCAGGTCCACTTCGCCAAGCGTCAGTTCTCCGGTCAGCCAGTGCCGTTGGTGTTAAGTCTACAGTACGATCTTCGGTTGCACTGACTCGACGAGAGAAAAAGGACTTCGAGAAACGGATGAAACCCTTTTTAAATGTCCCGACAGATTATCTCTGAAAAATTCAGAGGAAAAATTACACTGAAGGCCGTGGGATCGCGGTTTTATACTAATCGCCCCCGATTATTCGAATCCGGATTAGTGGAATAGGTTTCGTTAATTAGTAGTAGGAATTTTCTTTGTTCCTGGATTGGTCAAGATTTTTGGGGGAGGAAAGGATGTTGACCGGAGTCTAGTGTGGGAAAGTGTTATCCTTAATTTTTACGACCTTAATATTTATGGGAAAACGCACGCGTCAAGAAAGCGCACGTGCAGCGTCGGCACGAGACCACCCAGAATCCACCTCTGAACGTCGCGTGTCGCAAGAATCGTCCGCGGCTTGACCGTAGAAAAAAAATATCTTGGTGCCGGTCTTACGCTTCCAATGATATATTTATTATCTCTTTAGTCACAGTGTTCGAGAAGGCACAGGCTCGGTGTCCTTTTGGTCCCGCCGCTTGTGCACGTGCACCGATTTTAATTTATCTCAAAGCGACATTTACGAGGAGATACTGGATTTTTCGTTTAGTTTTTTTTTATCTGGGAAAAGAGAATTTTAGTCCTTCTCTAGGCTATAACGTTCAGCTTATTTGTTATTCGCAGTTGTTTTTTTATTTCAACGAAATCCAGATCTCCACGAAAGAAAAGAGTCGTGAGAGTCCGCTGGACGTAACAGATTCTTAGACAGATGAAAAGATCATTTTTACTTTCATCAATATCTGTGATAGAAATATCTGCTGAGGTAGGCTTGCAAGATCTTCTCAATATAACTACTGATAGTATTCAAAAAATGGTAGATATTGAGAACACTACCAATGTAAAGCTTATATGTAAATGGCGATTCGATGGTAGATCAGGATTTATAAACAGTATTTATAAACAGTATTTATAAACAGAAATTTACTGAAAGTTCATCTCATTATACAGATGAATTTATATTGTTTTTAATTGCTTTCGTATCACTTACATTAGTATATATCAGAAGTAACAGAGAGTTATGTGTAAATCTTCGTTCTTTATCTTTATTTTTTTGCCGCCCAATTAAATTTATATTTATGAAAGAAAATGAGAAATTAGTAAGGGAATAAGAATCTCTCATGAGATTTCCAAAATTGAAAATATTTCCCCTTATATAATTAATTCGGGTGACAATAATGTGCAAATTGATTTTCAATTACATTTTATTTTGTTAGACGGTAGTGTTAGTAATATTTTATTTAATACGAATGCGACTTCTAAATGTTATATATGTGGAGCAACTCTAAGGGATATGAATTCAATAAGAGTTACTGAAAAACTTTCAAATACTGATAATTATCGTTTTCGGCTTATCCACGCTGCATTGCTGGATAAGAGCAGGGAATGGAAAGTTACTTTTTAAAAGTAACAAGTTACAGTTACTCGTTACCGAGTAGGAAAAGTAACAAGTTACCGTTACTAGTTACCGATTTTTAAAAGTAACTCGTTACAATTACCGTTACTTGAGAAAGTAACTTTTCGTTACTTTTCCGTTACTTTTTTTTAAATCGACGACCAACAATCA
>NW_017295724.1:30007-31155 GCF_001594075.2 Trachymyrmex cornetzi | reverse complement strand
CGCCGCCGCCACCGCCGCCGCAGCCGTCTTTTCACACCCAAAATCATTTTATATGCCACATGTTCTGATGATGATGATATCAATAAAATATATTAAATAATATTACCTTCACACCTTCGCCTCTTCCTCCTTCTCCTTTTCCTTCTCTCTATTCTTGCTTGTATTCTTACACTTCCTCTTGCTGAGATGCAAGGAAATGCAGGAAGTTCAGGAACTCGTCGCCCCACAGGTCACCGAGTTCCATAACGAACTCATGGCACTCCTCCGGCGACACATTATCTTCATCAAATTCAATGTTCTCCTCCTCACCGAGAAAGTCATCAGCCTCACCGGGCGGATCACCAACCTCGACTTCAACCTCGTCCTCAACGAGGCTGTCTACCTCATCGAGGACACCATCCTCGTCGAGGTTGATGCTCCCCTCGGCAAGGCTGATTACTTCCTCCTCCTCCTCCTCGTGTTCTTCGGCAATGATATCATCCGGAGTAACAAAATTTAGTTTTTTTTATGAGGGCTCGTATTGCCTCATTTTTGTACTAAAAAATTTTTTTTTCACATACACTAAATCACAGAAAATGTGTAAAAGTATTCTACCATTTAATGGCAGAATACTCTTACACATTTTACACACACCTTACTCGCGTAAGGAAAAAAAAAATGAACCGCGCGACGACAAGGCCTGACAAAAACTGACGCTAAGATGTATCCTTCGCTTCAACGAGCCTGCCTAGGCTTTATCTATAGGAGGTAGTTGTATATAAACAGTTTTGGATCATATTCATAAGTGCCTTCACGAGAAAAGCTATCGTCTATGTCGTTGTGACACTCTTTATAATATAGGCTAAAAATCGCGATGCATTGCGCCGTTGCTAAGTAGTGCACATAATATGATATAAAATAAAAAATCAATTTTAACGTACGAATTGCGCGCGTTTATTTTCACACCTATTATTTCACCTTTTTCTTTTTTCTTTTTTTTTCTTTTTTTCTTATACATACGTTTATACGTTCATACATACACACATATATGATTCGTAACACGACGCGTTAAGAGGAGCGTCCCGCAGATGTTTACGTAAACTAAGTGTGAGAGCGCGTCGAGGTTTAGAATGGATGGATGGATGGAAGGAAAGCAAAGAAAATACATA
>NW_017295724.1:29288-29888 GCF_001594075.2 Trachymyrmex cornetzi | reverse complement strand
CGTATAGCGTCTTCGGACGCGATGTTGGAGAATCGCGTATACTTGACATCGACCGTATCAACGAGTCGAACTAATCGTTCGAACGTTACGTCGATACATCCATCAAACGCGAACATTCGGCGTAGCGTCGTTTCGGTCATCGCAATGCGTACGGACGAAGAATCCAGGCGCACGAGCGTGACATCGTTCATCGTGCATACTCTGACGGTTAGCGGTCCAACGCTTATGAAATTGTCTTTGTGTTCGTTTCGCAGCATCTTGTAAATATTACATCGCTGCTCGTAGAGACCCTTCCACGTTTCGAGAGACAGCCACAGTTCGTGTCCGCGATTGTCTCCCAGGGCGATCTCCACGTAACTCGGCGGGCCAACGTTGATTCCAATTTCCAAATACTTGTAGCCCGTATTCGTCAGGTTGTAACGCCTGCTCAGCAAACGCACCGCGCGATGCTCCATACTGTGTACATGTATAATATTGAAGAACGTTATTGTATAAGAAACGTTTTCGTTTTTGCGTATAGATCGTAGAAACTTACGTGTTACTGCAGTCTTTCTTCGTTTCGTACAATGTATTGCTCTCTTTGACGAAGTACATTTTGTC
>NW_017295724.1:24865-29139 GCF_001594075.2 Trachymyrmex cornetzi | reverse complement strand
TTTTTTCTGCGTATTTTCTTTGTTCGCGAGTTTTATCAATGTTTATACGTTATGGCTTATACGACGACGACGACGGTGACGACTTTGATGCTTTTTCCCAAGGATATTTCCAATATTTAGTTTCTTCCTTCTTCTTCGGCGAGGTACTTTGCGATTCTTTCTGCAAGAGAGGTTCCCTTTCGCTCGGAGACCCCTCTCGCTCGACAAATTTTCGATGCAGATAACCTCTTATTCGGTCCATGTCTTAACGCCCGTAATCGAAATTTACGATTGACCGAAAAAGCCTTACACACTGACTATATACGTTTATACGTACACGTTTATACATACGTTTAAACGCACACGTTCGTACAAACGCGTTTTATACGTCATGGCCTATATATATTATGGTTTATATTTCGATGACGTTGACGGCGTTGACGTGTTTTCAACAGGGCATTCCCAATATCTCGTTTCTTCCTCCTTTTTTGGCGGTGGACTTGGCGGACCTGGCGAAGGTACGGGACGGTACCCATTTCGCTCGACCGATTTTCGATGTATGTAGTCTCTCACTCGATCCATGTCTTAACGCTCGTAATCGAAGTTTACGATTGACCGAAAAAAGCTTTATACACTGTCTATATACGTTCGTACATACACGTTAATACGTACACGTTCGTACGTACACGTTCGTATATACACGTTAGTACGTACACGTTCATACGTACACGTTCGCACATACACGTTAATACGTACACGTTTATACGTACACGTTCGTACATGCACGTTTATACGTACACGTTAATACGTACACGTTCGTACGTACACGTTCGTACGTACACGTTAATATGTACACGTTTATACATGTATTACAAGGAAAAGAAATACATAACCAATACGTTAACGTTTTTTATTTAAAAATTCTTGTGCAACCACCAGTTATATATTTTAAATACATTTTGTAACGCGCAGATCTTAATATGTTGTCCGTATCGAATAGTATTAGCAACATCTAGATTAATTAAAGATTCCATGTCTTCGTACACCAAGGTCTCGATGTGCATGCGTTCTCGTTCATCGTCCAGAAGCAAGTTCCATAGCCACGTTCGTTTCTCGCGTCCCTTGACGTACACGATAGCATCATCTTCAAATACAGCCGCAGTGATCAGGCGTTTCGCCTCGCTGTACGGGATCATCCCGTCCTCCCATCGCAAACCATGGTGATAAGCACTCAACCAGGAAGCGCAAGACCTGTCGGATCTTGTTAAAAATTTCCATGGCACGGGACTCGTAAAAATGTAATGCGTGAGAACGGTCCCCTGTTTCAGCACCGCCACTTCCTTCACGATAAATTTCTTGTTAACGATGAATCCTTGCAGATCCACGAACGTTGGCACGAGCATGTTGTCGAGAAGACTGTGATCGATTGCGGCGTATCGTAGATTTTATATCGTGTCGGAGGATGCGCTTAGGTGATTTTGCGCACAACGTTGGTCAATGGATTATACTGAATCACGCGATCGTGCAGAATGAGACAATAGGCTGTCGTATTCGCAGGCACGTTCTCCTTACATTCAAAGTCTAATCGCACGTCCACGGTGCCACTCTTGACCGATTCGTTCTGTCGAGAGCAATCGATGATCACGAATGGACCATGACGTAAAAAAGTCGTAAAGGTGAGACTCGGCTCGAGATACTCGTATCCGTAGTAGCCCTTGCAGAAACGTGCGTACAAGCCGTATAGAATCGCACATCTGTTTTTCTCGAAATCCAGATTCAAGTCATCGTACGGATAACATTCCGAGTTCAGGTAGAGTTTCGCGTTGGTTAACTTGCAGTCGTCGAAACGACTTACATCCTCGGACATGATGTTTTTTCGGCCTGTTTGCAAAGCGAAGATGACGTAGCGAGGCTTCTCGAGCTGAGTAACCGTCTTGATGGCCCACGAATGCTTGGTTGTGCTCTGCAAGAGTGGAAACACGTACAGATCCCACGAGCGAAAAGCCATGCTCAGATATCGCCCGCTCTCCAGAGCGCGGAGCATCGCCAGCTTATTTATCTCGCTCAATAATACGTGCGGCATTCGCCACTGTATTTTCAATAATTCGAGTATCGGCTCTGTCGCAGGATCTCAGGCAATTGTTGTCGTTGCGCGCTCGTATTAAAATAAACTCGTGACGAGCGTTGATCACCACGGGCCTGTAATCTTCGCAGAATCCCAGCAGCACGTAGAGCGGTACACAGAAATTAAAGTATCCAGCCTGAGTAGTCTGCGCGTCCCAGCCGGCATTCCGCAGAATCACGCTTCTGTCGGACGACACTGTTACATAGTTTTTGAGCGTGCTAGTTATGCCAACGTTTCTGTTACGGTCAATCTCCACACCGTTGAGTTCATATCGAATCTCGTCGAATATGAACGCGACGCAATTATTTCCCAAGGCCACGTTAGCGCCCTCGACCGCTCTGTTCTTCGTCAATTTTCCCTCGACGTATAGAAAGCTTTCGTACGGCAGTGTGTACAGATCCTGTTGCTGTATTGGTATTCTTATCTCATCGCTGTACCCGAACGTTGTGTTGGCGAACGGGTTGTACGTGTGAGTCTCAATCTTGACGATGCGATCGTCGAAGATCGGCTCATCTTTAATGTTTAGGATATCGGTCATCTCAAATGTTGCGCACTGCGAATCCCAAAGATTGTAAAAATGTAACGTTCGACGCGCTGAGCTTCTTCCTGATGGAGCGAGTGTTATCGAGCTGTGACGTCACAGGCCTTGTAAAGAATGCGTTATCTCTCTGCGTGCGCTCCGTTCCGTTCAATATAAGCATCTCACGCTCGCGTTATCACTGTCGACGTCGTACGTGTAATCTAAATGTGATCTCTTCTCCTCGAAAATCGAGCAATCGTCTGTTCTGGTCGACGACGCGTACCGTTAGATCCGTAATGCTCCGTGCGATGATCGGCAGGTAAGTGATCTGCGCCGATCGTTCCGATATCTTATATCCTGGCGGCACGCTCGGTGAAAATTCGTGTATCGTGGCACGCTTTTGCCGTTGCTGTACGCGCCCGCGGTCACGTTACACTCTACGCGGATAACGTTCATTATGTTGATCGACATATCCGATTCGTGCCATCTTCGCGGTCGCAGTATACGTTTCGATGAGAATCCCAGCAGTGATCCAATGCTGTTGGACCTGTCAAAATTTATTCTGTATGCACATCTAATCTCACATCTCATCGTGTTGTAGTTTGCGCGGAGCGTAATCGGGTATTCTCCACCATCGTCATCGATGTCGTTGTTGTTATTGTTGTCGCCACGCACTACGTCAACGGTTTCAAGCGCGTCACGGCGCGGAAGTTTTCGTAAAATCGCGCGTTTCAAATATTCATTTATGTCTCGCACTTCGTACGAACCTTTGGGAATTGTAATTTCCGCGTCGTCTTTGGCGAAATAAAATTTGTTGTTCGATTCGTTCACGTTCGGTATCATGTTATAAGTCTCAAATATCGCCAGACCGAGCTCGTAATCGCCGTCACTCAAATCTATAGCGGGAAAGTAGTTCGCCGCGAGGACGGTGCTCTTCCCGCTCAGCGTAAGCGTCAGCGACATGACGGAAAAAGCGTTCGACCAATACTGAGATTTCACAGCACCTCGTCGAGCTTTTTAAATTCACGCGCATCGACCGTTTGTAGAAATCGCAGGCACATCTGTCCGCAGAAGCTCTGATCGCACGTCGTATATACGACGTGCGATTGTACTCTATCGTCGTAGCACCGTTCCCGAAATATCGCACCAGTTCCTTGGGCGGTCGAAGATTACCGAAACTGTCAAAGTACACGCCGCGATTGTTCCTCTTCGCGTACGCTACCCAGTGTATACCGGGACCTGTCG
This sequence comes from Trachymyrmex cornetzi, assembly GCF_001594075.2. Taxonomy (NCBI): domain Eukaryota; kingdom Metazoa; phylum Arthropoda; class Insecta; order Hymenoptera; family Formicidae; genus Trachymyrmex; species Trachymyrmex cornetzi. The sequence goes on along the minus strand of NW_017295724.1, from coordinate 25,270 downwards.
CATCGTCCAGATTCACGATACCGCTTTCGTTTCGGCGCGCGCCGCTCGTCGGTAACGCGTTACGCATGAAAACGCCTCTAAAGTACGGTACGCGCATACGTCTCGCGAGCTCGTTCAATTGTACATTGGTAGTTGCGCCAGACGGCATTTTTATCGTCTGTTTGGCGTTTTTTTTTTCTTCGCAGCTACGTCCTGTCCGCGTTTGTACGGACCGAGATACAGTCTGCGTCCGTATTTGTACGGAGCGAGATACAATCCGCGACTCTGTTCCATCGCGCGATCGTGACGTTGCAGCTCTTCGAGCTGATGCCGCGCGGCTTTGCTGTTGTTCACCGATTCGCCACGCTGGCCGCTCTACCGATCAAGGACCCGAGAGCGCCCAGCATTGGCAGAAACGGTATCGCG
>NW_017295724.1:22650-23205 GCF_001594075.2 Trachymyrmex cornetzi | reverse complement strand
GTTTACAACGATCACGTGAATACCGACATGTCGTACAACGAATTTTGCGCGTTGTGCCGCGACTGTTGGCAACAAAAATATGGATTCGTAGTGATAGACAAAGACAGTGCGCTCACAAATGTACTATACAGAAAAGGATTTAACGAGTTCGCGATACCGTAACGTGATCAGTCGTTGTCGATACTTCATCAGAGACAAACATGACAAATGTGCGCGAACGTGAAAAAATCGCGAGGGAGATCGAGAAGACGAGCGAGTCGATCCGCAAGAAACATCGCGCTCTGAAGACCGGTAGAATCGAGGAGGACATGGCATTGAACAAACATTTTAAACCTCTTATCGAGCCGCTGCAACTTTTCGTCGACAACCCCGGCAAGCGCGCGACAAAGAGAGAGTCGCGCGACGAAGATGCAGCGTCTGCTCTCAAGCGCGTGAAGAAGAAGGAGGAGGAGAAAGAGGAAGAAAAGGAGGGAGAGGAAGCGAGCGAGACGTTCGAGTGTTTCGCGACCCCGCGTAAATTCGATGATCGATCGCACGATCGTGTACAGCCGATAA
>NW_017295724.1:22292-22503 GCF_001594075.2 Trachymyrmex cornetzi | reverse complement strand
TACGTCGAGGCTGTCCTGAGGGGAGACAAACGGAAGAGCGATTACGTGTACGGCGTTTACCTACACAGGGATGGATTGATGTTTGGCAATAAACGTTTCAACGTGGATGACGCGGACGATATAATTATCGACGACGTACGATACGCCGGTACACCCGGTCTTTACGAATTGATTTTCAAGAGAATTCCCGACGATGCTCTCTACACGGAAG
>NW_017295724.1:19279-20733 GCF_001594075.2 Trachymyrmex cornetzi | reverse complement strand
CGGAATATATAATGAAAGTGTTTTTGTTTTTTCTCTACGTGCTCTACGAGCGGAGATATTGCGATGTAAAATGATGCAAAATCCGAAATTACAACTTTTCATTTAAGAACCGTCATCGTCGTCGTCGTCGTCGACCAAGCTATGGGGTGGGGGATTTGTCCTGTTCGATTTTTCGGTGCTAGAGGCAAATGTGGCGCTGGCAATGTGCATGGTCAGTGGTCACATACACATGTGTTCTGTGGCTGAGACTTATTAGGTTAGGAAAAATGTCACATCGATGGCATAGATAGTAGAGTTAGATAGAGGACATGTAAGTGATTTTCTTTATAAATCATGAGCATAAATTACAGATGATTCGACATCATTATTAAATGTAGGAATAACATATTCTAGACGAGGAAATGGGTGTCTAGGTGTTCACCGTCGAGGAAGTGAGTGTCTAGGTGTTCGCCGTCCAGGAAGTGGGTGTCTAGGTGTTCGCCGTCGAGGAAGTGAGTGTCTAGGTGTTCCCTATTAGGGACATTGGTATCTAGGTGTTCGCCGTCGAGGAAATGGGTGTCTAGGTGTTCGTCGTCGAGGAAATGGGTGTCTAGGTGTTCGCCGTCGAGGAAATGAGTGTCTAGGTTAAATTTTATACTCGACACGTTTTTGTGCGGAAATTGAACGAATCTGGCAATCTGGCAAAAAAATTACCTTGTGGACCCAGTATATATATACGGTAATGTAAATTAACTCTAATGATGTGTATCGTGTGTATAAAAGATATTCTCTATGGAATTTTAAAATTATATACAAACTTACCTTTTTGAAAAAAAGGTAAAAAAAGCGCTAAGCGTTGGTGAAACTGACCCAAATGGTGCTTCTCGTAAAGAATTACCATTTGGGCCATTTTCATCAATGCCAATTACATAATCGGCCGTGAATCTGATAACTAATCACGTTTGCTGTTTAGTAGAACTAATGATACGTATCATTTGTATAAAAGATTTGGTATCAACAATTGGCGCCAAGTTAAATTCAATGTATTTCGAACAAATTAAATTTTACCATTTTATTCCTCCCAAAGAAAAAATAGTTTATTTAACTCTAATGATATGTATCATATTCGTATAATTGATTATCAAATTAATTAAATTCTACCAAATTGAAAAGTAAAATCAATCTTTTTTTTATTATTTACTTAACTCTAATGATATGTATCATGTGTATAAAAGTTTTTGTCTATGGAATTTTAAAATTATATACTCACCTTTTTAAAAAAAAGGTAAAAAAAGCGCGAAGCGTTGGTGAAACTGGCCCAAGTGGTGCCTCTCGTAGAGAATCACCATTTGGTCCATTTTCACCAACGCCAATACTTAATCGGCCGTGAGTCTGATAACTAATCACGTTTGCTGTTTAGTAGAACTAATGATGTGTATCATTTGTATAAAAGATTTGATATCAAGAACTGGCGC
>NW_017295724.1:13514-13798 GCF_001594075.2 Trachymyrmex cornetzi | reverse complement strand
ATACTCCTGCGGAGCTGAGTGGAGGTCTTTGATCTTTGGGATTTCTTAAGATTTGTCCTATCTTTTTGGGTGGTTTGTAATACTTACATAATAATAGTAATACTTACATAAACGTAAAAAAACATACATAAAGTGAAACTTAAAATAATGATAATACATAATAGTAATACATGAAGCATAATACGTAAAAAAAATAATAGTAATACATAATAGCAACATATACTACATATAATACATATATTACAAAGGTATCCGCCAATGTCCCCATGGTAACGTCTCCGTCG
>NW_017295724.1:12995-13422 GCF_001594075.2 Trachymyrmex cornetzi | reverse complement strand
GACGACGAGTCATTTCAATCTCTTCGTTCAAACACCGCGTGTAATCGTTGAACGTTATCGTTCGCGCTACGACGTTACTCTTTACAAGGCCTTTCGCCTTTTTGGTGTCCTTCTTGCCGTCCACCCTCACCGCGTACATTTTCGCTCTGAGACCAACGAATTCGGTCATTATCGCACCATTATTTTCGTCCTTTATCAGACCTGGTATCTTTTTGTTCGCGAGAGGCATACCGTACGCGTTATCTGTTCGATAATCGCTCGTGTCGAATCTAGTGATATCGCGTTTCATAGTCTCGTAAACGTCCTCGCATTCGACGCGGTATATAAGACTGTCCATGTCCGTGTACATGATCTTACATTTGTCGCGATACATCGGTGACATGTACTCGTGGTGAAATTCGTACAAGCAGACCTTTGATATGTCGAG
>NW_017295724.1:10572-12775 GCF_001594075.2 Trachymyrmex cornetzi | reverse complement strand
TTTTTCAAACTCATTCTTCGCTAAAGTTCTAAATTTTGTATTAAGTTCGATGTAATCGCGGAGCCATGGAGGTTGAGCGAATTGTAATACCCGGTGGATCTTTGTCACGCGGAGCCCGTGACGAGTACATTGCTGTAGATTACGATAGTGGATGACGTAACGCTGCTTATCGTACAGCGTCGCTAGAAGTTTATCCTCGCGCTTGCCGGGCGGCTTATCGCGCGTTGGGCAGAACGGTAGGTCAGTGTGTCGGTCGTGCAGACGCTGTGGATACTCGAGATCGACCTCGAGAATATAACCGGTAGGCGAATCCGGAGCGATCGCGCTCACGTCAAAGTTTGCTGCGTCTTCGACCCATCGAAACTTGGCGTACGGCAATAGTTGACACATCGCCCATCCGTACAAATTATTCACGTCGTAGTACATAAGGTACGACGATGGTTTCGATGAGTCGTACGAACGCATGTATTTCTTATTAGCCTGCGCGTATCTACCGGAACATTGACTGAGGCCACCGCGTATACCGCGCTCGAGGAACATGACCATATCAATGTCGGTGAGCAACTCGAATCTTACGCGCGTATGTTTTAGCATAGCGTCCCACGTGAAACCTGGTAATGTATAATAATGCGCGGGATCGAGACCGTAACTCGCGACACAACTATTTCGGAAATTTTCGAAAATGTCGGCTAATAACAATACATCGGTTTTCAAGTACAGATCGCTGTACTCGCCGAGCGTTCGGATGGAGAATCGCTGCCATACGTTCACGGCGTGAGCGTAATCGCTCTCGGATACTGTATCGCCCGTCAATGAACTATAAAATGATTCGCGAGGTGGCAAGCATCGTTCATTTAATTTATCGATGCAGTCAACGTACTCGTACGGGAATACACCTTTTCGCGTGAGTAATTCAAATTCTTCGTCCGATAATGTTGTAAATTCGGAACATACAATTTTTAATTTGTCTTTATCGAGACACGACGCCAATTTTTCTAAACTTGTACTGAGAAATTTGAAAGAATCAATAAATCTTAATTTTACGCAATTTTTCTGAAAATGATTTTCATTTTTGTCTTTGGTGCTGTCGATATGTTTCGTGAATGATATGTATTTTTCTTTCGTAATCGGTAATACATCTACATTTCCATCGTACGCGGTAGCTATTTCTTTGATTATGAAATGAGCGTCGTACCCCGATAAATTATGAAATACAACTGGAATATACATCAAATTTTTATAATTTAAATTGCAGTTTGAATGCGCGGGACCGCGGTATCTTCTGGTTAGATGACAATGATCGCGGACCCGTGTATCGTCCGGTGCGAACGGCTTCTCGCAAATGTGGCAACGCGTCGCGCTGCGGTACGCCTCCCATTGATGCTTGGATATCGCTTCCATGGGCACGTTGGCGGATATAACATCTTTGACGCGATGCGCTAAACTTCTGAGTTCCTCGGTAAACCATGATATACAATTTTCGTCGCGTCGGAAGTGATACGACGACAACGAGTTGTCGTATGAGCAACGCACGTAGTAGCCCACACTACATACCTCATGCTGTTGGTATGTGTACGATGACACGTCTACCTTGTCGGGCTCCGTCTTCCGCAGGACACACTCCAGGTCAGCGTAGACGACGAACGGCACTCGTTCCTGGTTGCGATGGTTTCCAAATTCGAGCCATCTATCGTTCTCGCTCGGCAGGCGGATGGCGCAATTGTTCAGTTTTTGGCAGTCCACTTCGTGCGTCTGCAATTTCTCGCTTGAGCCGAAGTAATGCAAGCATCTGTAAATAGAGAAATTATTTTTTACATATTGTTTTTTTCTTATTATGTTTACTTTTTTTATAATACTTACCGATCGCAGAAATATTTCTTGTTCTTATTTCCAGTTAGTTGGGATCTCACGAGGCGCGACAGGTTCTTGATCCACGTAAAGTGGCCCACATTGTCGTCGCGCGGATCTTGCAGATACAGGAGATTGATATGCTTCTCCTTCTTATCGCTGGTGAGTCATAGAGGAAGGATCTGCTTGTTCTCGATGCCGTATACGTTGATCGACATCACGTTCAATTGTTCGAATTTGTTAATGTCTTTTAGTGTCATTGGAAACTCGATACCCGCGAGATTTAACACAGTTGTGTAATGCGGGTACGACGATTCCCGATACACATGTTCTTCAGCCGGATGTAGAGCGGCGA
>NW_017295724.1:10302-10560 GCF_001594075.2 Trachymyrmex cornetzi | reverse complement strand
CACGCATTGTCCGTCGTACGCACACTGATCACCGCTCGTTTCGCCGCTATTTCTCGCGGCACCTCAACGTGACATCCCGCGTGCATGGGATTTAGTTTGTTCACGTTAACAATCAAGTTGTCGATTCGCAACAGCGCCCACCCACTATCGCGTTCCTGAAACTCTTCGAGCGATGCTAATGTGGGCTCGACGACGCGCGTCACGTACCACTCGCGTATATCGGTGCACCGATAAATCTCGCTGTTCTTAGTAATTATA
>NW_017295724.1:5552-8460 GCF_001594075.2 Trachymyrmex cornetzi | reverse complement strand
TTTTTCTTCAATATCCGTTTCGTATTCGCTCGCGTCACTGGTAAAACCGGCGTCGTCAGATAATACGGATTCTTCGTCGGATGAATCTTGATCCAATATATTCTCGAAATCTACGTCCATTCCATTAAACATTTCATCAAGCTGTTCCTCATTCATGTTTCTAATATTCTCGAACATTACATCGTTCATGTCCTCAATATTCCCGATATTTTCAAACACTACATCGTCCACGTCCACGTCCACATCAACATTCACAAGATGATTTACCATACTTTTTGCATTGCACTTAACGATTGATTCGGTAATCGTACAGGGCACCAACTGAGGTACCACGCGCTGATGACCCATTATATATTCCATTTGAAACTTCTTTGTCCCTTTGTCTACCCTCTATTGGGTCGCAACATCGGCGATGTGTCACCTATCATTTCTTAGAAAAAAAATCGCTATCGACGCCTCTCTTAACGCGTTGTGTCATATTCGCGACATGTTACCGATCTCCTAAACAAAATATCTTATTCGCATTATAGTACCGCGACGCATTTCGGGGTTGGTGTGGGATCTGCGGAGGGTGGCGGTGGTGGCGGCGGCGGTTTTTTTTTCCCCGCGCGCCTACCAGTACCCCCCGCGCCCCGCACTCCCCTCTAGCCCCATGGCTTAGAATCTCCATAGTATTGCTACTGATAAGATTTTTTGAATGCCTTCTGCACATTGTTATAGACTTCCATTTAAGAAATGGCAAGTAAAAGGTGACGAACATAAACAAATATTCGAGCATATGAAAAAGCAAGTGCAAGAAAATTTTAAGTCTCGATTCTCATTGTAGATAAACCAAAAACTAGAATACGACTCCAGCAATGACGGTAACACTGCAGGGAGGTTTTTCATTAACTCTGAAATTAGTTCTCAAATTACTGGCATCGATAAAAATTTAATAGATATGTTTTATTTAATTTTAAGAGTATTATCTAGTGGTAGGGAAATAGATACAATTAAATTTAAAACACTTTTGCAAGATACTCGAGAATTGTATTTGGCTTTTTACAATTGGTACTATATACCAAGTAGTATGCATAAAGTGTTAGTACACGAATGTGATGTAATAGATCGTTTTGACTTATCCATAGGATTACTTTCTGAAGAAGCTTTAGAAACCAGACAAAAGGAAATCAGAAAATATAGATTGCATTATACTCGTAAGATAAGTAAAGAGGCTGTAAATAAGAATCTCATTAATGCGCTTAAACTTTTCTCAGATCCTATAATTTCAAACAATAGAAAAAGCACTTCAAAAATGTCTAGAGATATTTCTGATATTCAGGAATATTTATTAAATATAGATCAACCAAGAAGTATATAAAGTGAATTAGGCATACCACATAACTTACACTTGAGCAATACGGAATCGGAAGATAGTGAATAATAATAATTATTATTTTCATATTAGGTGTACAATTTTGCTTCCACCGTTTTCCTATAGATGGCTTTAGCGGTAAGTGGTGGTCGAAATAAATAGATCATAAACGTCATACAATAAACTTGGGCATCTGTCAACATAACCCCACAGAAACATTAGTCGATTTGTGTCAGCATCGTAAAGTTATTATCGATTGAAAATGTCAGTTTACGAGCCAAATTCTCGTCATTTGCGGGAGGTTTTAATTTTCTGCTTCTTATATAAAGAAATATTTCTAATATGAAGAAATCTGCGGCTGAGGCTCATCGAATGTTCTCAAATACTTATGGTGAGGTCGCTATTAGTGAAAGAACGTGTCGTGAGTGATTACACCGCTTCAAGAACGGTGATTTTGACGTCGAAGACCGGTATAGCGATGGAAGAGAGAAGGTTTTCGAAGATGCAGAATTAGAGATACAGACTTGATCAAGACTCGTGTCAAAATCAAGAAGAATTGGCACGATCATTGAGAGTGACTTAACAAGCCATTTCAAAACGCCTCAATGCCACGGGAATGATTCAGAAGCAAGGAAATTGCGTGCCGTACGAGTTGAAGCCGAGAGATGTTGAACGGCGTTTGTTTCCTTGTGAACAGCTGCTTGAAAGGCAAAAATGGAAAAGATTTCTGCATCGCATTGTGACTGGGGACGAAAAATGGGTTCATTACGATAACCCCAAGCGCAGAAAATCATGGGGAATTCCCATGCTTCCACGTCGACAGCCAAATCGAATATTCACAGCTCCAAGCATGAGCTCTGTATTTGGTGAGACCAGCTCGGCGTAGTGTATTATGAGCTGTTACAACCGACTGAAACAATCACAGGCGATCGGTATCGAACGCAATTGATGCGTTTGAGTCGAGCATTGAAAGAAAAACGGCCGTAATACAATGAGAGACACGATAAAGTGATTTTACAGCATGACAATGCTCGACCCCATCTTGCGAAAGTGGTCAAGACATACTTGGAAACGTTGAAATGGGAAGTCCTACCCCACCCGCCGTATTCTCCAGACGTTGCTCCCTCTGACTATCACTTGTTTCGATCAATGGCACACGGCCTGGCTGACCAGCACTTCCGGTCTTGAAGAAGTAAAAAATTGGATCGATTCGTGGATCGCCTCAAAAGATTTTTTTCGACGCGGGATTTGTACGCTAACCGAAAGATGGGAGAAAATAGTGGCCAGCGATGGACAATACTTTGAATCGTAAATATATTACGTCCAAACCCTTAGAAATTTTTGCTTGTGATCCTCTCGGAGAATAAAAGGAGCGGGAACAGTGAGGGTACTTGGAAGGACGGTCAGACTTTTTTCTCGCAGGTACCCGCACGGAAGCGAGTGCCGCAAGTCGAACGCATCGCTTTTGTGCTCGCTTCGGAATATGAGTCAACGTCCCTTTAACACCTGTTTCCTACGAGCGGTGCGGTCGTTGGTCCAAATTTTGAGTCAAGG
>NW_017295724.1:4630-5439 GCF_001594075.2 Trachymyrmex cornetzi | reverse complement strand
GTTTATTTAAACTAAACATTACTTATTTATTATTAATAGGTAAAGAAAGCAATGAGAAATAGAGAAAGATTACGCATAAATGAAAATATTATAAACTAAAATTATCATTATTACTAAAAGCTCATTATTACAAATTAAATCATTATTAAGAATTAACTAAAAATGGTTAATACAAACAAAAATATTATTACAATTAAAATATGTTGTTGCGAGCCAAATTATTATCATAAGTCATTATTATTTCCATTTGAATCGTTGCTACAATTAGATTACAATAAAAGTTTTGGTTGGCTAGACGCTATTAATATTCTAGTTATATATGCCGCCAGAGAATGAACCTTGAGTGAGCAGTGCTGACTGGTTTTTTTATTATAATTCGTGTATAGTAGCGGAGGAAGGAGGAAAGAGATTAAAGAAGAATTCCACCGATACTAGATATGGATAGGCGGAATTCGGAATGAAAACAGGGATTTCAGAGCGAGGAGGGAGAGCGGCAATTACACGCCGTATTTCCTGTGGATCGAAATAATGGGGACCAATTGTGTAAGTCCCCTCGGGAATAGGTTCGGTAGTTCGCGGGAATTATCTAATGAGTGACTCAAACGAGTCACTTTCCTGGAGGTGAAAATAGGTTATCGGCGGTGGTGGAGGAATTTCTTCCAGGAACTCCACGCTGTCCGTGGAGTTCGTTGGAGAAGGAGTTTGGCGGGGAGAAAATGGAATTGAGATAATGGAAGAGTCAGGTGTTGATCGAGGAGTATCGGGAAAAATGCGTAAGGTAAGGGCTTCGGATAAAGCTGGAGAAGCAG
>NW_017295724.1:555-4142 GCF_001594075.2 Trachymyrmex cornetzi | reverse complement strand
TATATATATATATATATATATATCTTAATTGAGTGAAATAACTGCTGGACTGCGAAAGAATGATGGACTGGTTGAGGACACAGAGTAAGATCAAAAAATGAAGAGAGCGAGTCTCGCAGTATCATGGTTTATATAGAGAGTTTCAGAGGGTGGTTCTCTGATGAGACATATTGAGTAGGAAAAATCGAGGATTCGAGTTGGAGGGATTTTTCTGCTTTTGTAGGAAATTTGTGTTTCATATTCCTACTGGAGAACTTTCAAAATTTGCTCCGCCCGCACTGTAAGTTTCAATCCCTTGAGAATTTATTGGTGATACGTCATCACCTTCTCTAGATTTTCAGATTCACGGTCACCCATTGGCGAGTTTAGTTTTTGGTATTCTCTCTAAAGAGAAGGGGTATTTCACTCATAGTCCCTTCCGAACGACCCGACCACGACAATTTGAAAACTCGCATTCCCCTTTTTTCTTATTTCCGATTTCTCTTTTATTAGGTACTTGAACGCGCGTCTTCTCGTCTAGACAGTATTTCTTCATAATTTTATGATTGTCGGCAAAAAATTAGAATCTATTCTTGTCAAGCTATTTCTATTCTACTACTTCCTGTTAACGAAAAAATGCCCTTCAACACGTTACATGCGTTTGGGAATGCGACTTTCTATGTATTTACTCAGGATTCCCGAACTGTTTTTATATATTACTTATTGAAACTGAACGAGTTTAAACCGAACATTCTCGACATGATTTGTAATCTGTCATAAATTTTATTACCGCGGATCCTGGGTATCTATGTTTTTGTTATCTTTCTAAAATCGTTGGGAAGGCTTTCAACGACACATTTTCTACATATTGTCACGCTCGTCGATCGGTGACCGTTAACTCTCGCATTTTTTTCTCGCATCCTGTCGCAACAATCACCCCATTAAGTGATCTCAAAACGATTTAATCGTGGAGTCCTCCCGGACGTAACAAATGTATAACTAGGTTTTTACAATAAAGCCTCGAATTTTGGAAAAAAAACGGCGGAAGCAAAGTTGTACACCTAATATTAATTACATAAATGTGAAATATTTATAATTTCTAGTATTGATTGTGTTTTCACATATGTCATGGTATAAAATAAGATTTTTATTGTTTAAAATATTTTTATCAGTAATATTAAAATTTTTTTCTCCAATACGTGTTTTTTCTATAATGTAATATTAAGTTTTGTATTTTATTAGACAATTAAAATACAATAATATCATCATAATTACTTCTTAATGATGTCGAGGATTAATGTGAATTCTTTTTATATTGAAAACACACTTATTTAGCTATTTATATGAATTCCTATTTTTGTTCAAAAAAAGCGAATTTGGCCGCACTGTTGATCGGCGCCAATGACAATAAAGTCTGTCTGTTCCTATTCTCTTTTCAAAAATTTTAAACAAAAAAGTGTTATTTTAAAGTGTAATTTTTCTGTCACGTTCTGTATAGATGGATGATGAGAATATAGCGCGTCGGGTTTATCTCGATATGGAGGAGGCGTGTGGGCTTCGGCTCCTGAGCATGAATATCTAGCGAGTGGCAGTTGGCTATTTTATCGTTAGCCTTTTCTGGCCACCTTCGTGGTTCTTTCGTAGCTCTATCAGAGGCGCGTCTCTTATAAAGTCACACGAGATGACCGAGTGACGTCGCATACACTTCCATCATTATTAGAAAATGTTCCTCTATCCTTACGTCTGGTTATGTGGTTTCAACAAGACAGTGCGCACTGCCACATTACGCTCATTCTTCTCGCAATGCATTAAATATTTTATATCCAAATAAATGGATAGGAAGAGGAAGTTTGACTCCTTCGCCACCATGTTCTCCTGATATTAATCGCCTAGATTTCTTTCTTTATCTAAGAGAAAGTTTTTCGACAAAGCCTACGACACGTGACGACATGAAAAAAAGAATCCGACAAGCTTGTGCTGCTGTAACATCACAAATGTTCGCAGATGCGCGACGTTCGTTTAACACTTGAATTAACAAATGTTTAGATGTCAATGGAAACAATTTTGAACACTTATTACAATAAATTTTTCTATGCAAAATTTTCAGTTGTACTTATTTCATTATTCTCACTCATGCCTCAAAATTTCTGAATTTTTCATACTCAAGGTCACGTGAAGGTCATTGTGTTACAGGCCATTGGATTCGTCTTGACCTCAGCTATTATGCTATAATGATAAAAATATGTAGTCCTATTTTTAAAAATATCAATAAAAATTAAGTAAAGGGCATATAAGAGTTAATAAAAAACTTAAAAGTAAAATAAAGATATATAATATAATTATTCGATATAAATTCTTACAATATCTCGGTGGTATAATGTCTCGATTATCTAATAATTACATATTTCGGCTATTTGATCGAGCCATCCTCAAATTCACAAAATATATAGTCGTAAAACGCAGCAAACGAGTGAATACAAAAACAATGATAAGAATATTTAAGTTAGTAATCTCCGATGGATTGTACGTCAATAGACAGAAATTGTTCCCAAACAGTTGGTAGACTGAATGTTGAAATTTCAATCAAACTGTGAAATAATATGAAAGATTGAGAACAATTTAAAAGATCAAATTTATTATCCTTAAATCGTCAATCACAGTAAAACTTATCGGAGAAGTCACGATATATTGTTACGTCCGTCCGTGCGTCTAATATGTTACGTCCGTCCGCCTCACGAGATCCGCACTCCCGATTCGCCGAAATGAGTCACTCGTGAGTATAAATTTAAACAGATGTTTATTTACAATCACAGGACTACAGCGTGATACAATTAAGCGTAATAACCAGGTAAATATTTCGCGTAGAGAGAAACACGTCCGTTCGGAGACTCTCTTCCGAGTTGTTTAACAACAACTCCGCGCTCGTCGCCAAGCAACGCGCTCTTCGTTCTTCAGGAACGTGCAACGGGCGACGACTCATCTCAGGCGTAACGGGCGACACGATTCGGGCATAACATTGCCCTCCCTCTTATAAATTGTCGTCCCGACAATTCTTGAAGAATAAGAAACGCTCAGGCTCGAAGAAATTCTGGGATTCCCACCAGCTTCCTGCTCCCTTACTGTGCTGCTGCCACAGTTTTTCCAGAGCACTGGATTTCCTGGGATTTTCCCTGAGGCCTCCTGAACATCTTCCTCCTTTCTGAGCAGAACCCCTCTTCAATCCCTCGGAGGGTAGCTAAGCCTCCGGAGGAACACCAGCCGGGCATCCCCTCACCTTCAAGAAAGGAGCTCCAGGATCCTCTTGACTCTTCTCTTGAGCCTTGCGCTCTTGTCTATTCGCTTTTCGGACAAGGGGGGGAAGAATAATAATTGTGCCGCAGTACCTCTGCCCCATACTCCCCGCCTCGGCATTTGCCTACCGTCCCGAGGAAAAACCGCGGCTCAAAAACCTCGCGCGAGGCGGTCTTCTTAAAAGAAAAGGTTATGTATAGTTGTTGAAAACTGCTGCCAAATGTTGTTGCCGCAAGTCAGCCATACATCAGCTCCATCTTACGCTGCTGCCGAAAGCCGCCGCCAGAAGTTGTCATCTCGTAATTATTATTGTCAGC
>NW_017295724.1:0-291 GCF_001594075.2 Trachymyrmex cornetzi | reverse complement strand
GAGGATTATACAACCACACTCGCTGTCCTACTTCGAAATCTATTCGTCTGGTCTTTTGATCATACCAGGATTTTGTCTGTGAAGATTTAATATCTAGACATTTCCTTGCGTCTTCATGGAGTTCCTCCAGCCTTCTTTTTACCTTACCGGAATACCCCTCAAATGAATCCGATCTCTCCTCATTAGGTGGATTACCACGTAATAAATCCATTGGTAATCTGAGATCCGGCGCAAGATAAAGCTCCGCCGGAGACACACCAGTGGTCTCATGCTTAGAGGTTCTATACGCCA
>NW_017295723.1:0-347 GCF_001594075.2 Trachymyrmex cornetzi | reverse complement strand
AAATTGTTGATATCGAAAGTCGGCCGATTTTCGTTATTCTTCGTCTGTAACAATTCCAGCAAGGAGCGGCTAGGTTTTGAAAATTACTAAAATGTATTATATTCATCCCCGAAGGGACTACTATTCATTTAATTGCGGCACACGACCGATTAATTCGCTAAAAAAATTGTTGAACTCGGGAGACGGCCGATTTTCGCACGTCTGCCTACTTGATCCCCTTCACCCCCCCCACTTAACCAATTTTAATAAAATAATTATATAATAATACGCTGTTTATTATAAACAGCGCTGTTTAATCCCCTTGCTGGAATTGTTACAGACGAAGAATAACGAAAATCGGCCGAAGA
>NW_017295722.1:65122-66682 GCF_001594075.2 Trachymyrmex cornetzi | reverse complement strand
GACGCCATTAACATTCGCTGCTAGCAAAAATCTTGTGGACTTGGCTCAGCTTTTGATCGAACGTGGAACAAACATCGGGGAAGTTAATGACGACGGTTATTCGCCATTGATGCAAGCTGGGCTCGAGGATAATAAAGAAGTGGTCGCCTTACTTTTGAGTGGAGGTGCAAACATCAACGCTCAAAATAAAGAAACTGAGGAAACGGCGCTTGTCCTGGCTTGTGAAAATGTTTATTTAGGGACAGCCAATCTTTTAATCAAGGCGGAAGCGGATATTGAACTTGGTGCAGACACTCCTCTGATGGAGGCTGCAGCGGAAGAATACTTTCCAGATAGCCAAAATGCGGGGATTATGATGTCATTTTGCTGTCACTTATTCCGCATTCAATTTCACCAAACTAAAGCCAAGGTGTTTCCACCAACTGTCCGTTGTTCTGACGTCATGTAAAGTTTTTCTTAGAATTCAGTAAACTGCTGACAGGTTGTCATTATGCGTGCACTACGTTCAACGAATGATACTTGGTATCAAAATGTCGGCAAGTTATTATCATGCATGAGTTATTATCTACCTGATCAGCAGACAATGTTTTTAAAAATAATGTATTAACTCATCTTTTTTTACTAAAAAAAACGTTTTTTAATGTTAAAATTATTTAAACAAAAATTTAAAAAATAGCAATATAGGATCTTTTTTAAATTTATTTTTTTTATCAACGGTACCTACAACCTCAGACAACTAATTTTATTAATAAATTCTAATTTTTAATTATAATATATTTTAATCGTTTTCACTTACTGGCTGGGGTTTGAACCTGGGACCTCAGGGTTATGAGTCTCGTACTTTATCCATTACGCCACTTACAACTGTCGATACACACAGTTCTTATTGTCTGTATATGGTACACTTAACTCATTTATATTGTGTTGTTAACTTATCTTCCGTAATTATTTTATTATTCCGATATAATTTTTATTAATTTGAGTTTTAGAAAATAATGACATTTTTTACATATTTATAATAAATGTCAGATAAACGTTAAAAAAAACATTTAATAAACATTAAATAAATATTTCTTTAAACCATTATTTCAAGCAAATAATTAATGTGAAACGAACATTTACTAAAAGTCAAATTAACGTGAAATAAATGTTTCTTATCACCATATTTTAAATGAATAAATAATGTTAAATAAACATTTAATAAACATTAAGTAAACGTTAAAAAAATGTTTTGTCAAACATTTATTTCAAATAAAATGTTCTAATCTAAAATAAGCATTTAATAAACGATAAGTTAACGTTAAATTAATGAATTTTGAAAACGAATCGTGAAAAATAAAAAATTAATGAGAAATAAACGTTTAAAAAACATTTAAAAAACATCGTCTGCTGGTTGGGTACACCTGAAGTTTTATTGTCACGTAAGGTTTTATTGTCACGTGAGGTTTTATTGTTTTTTTTTCTGACCGGCAGTTTTATAAAACCTATAATTATCAGGAGACGCGGTAGTGGCTCCGGCCATGTTCAAAAATCAAAAATAAGAGATAAGAGACACTACAA
>NW_017295722.1:64005-64223 GCF_001594075.2 Trachymyrmex cornetzi | reverse complement strand
GTTCGCCGTCGAGGAAGTTGGTGTCTAGGTGTTCGCCGTCGAAGAAATGAGTGTTTAGGTGTTCGCCGTCGAGGAAATGGTTGTCTACATGTACGCCGTCGAGGAAGTTGAAGTCTAGGTGTTCGCCGTCGAGGAAATAAGCATCTAGCTGTTCGCCGTCGAAGAAGTGGGTGTCTAGGTGTTGTCTACATGTTCGCCGTCGAGGAAGTTGATGTCTA
>NW_017295722.1:60517-61914 GCF_001594075.2 Trachymyrmex cornetzi | reverse complement strand
GTGTTGTTTAATTAACCATTATCGATTTAATGTTAAAACTGAACCCGAAAAATACTTTTATTCGCTACTTCTTCTGTTTAAACCGTGGAGAGATTTGAGTGAACTGAAAGACGCTTACGAGACTTACACGGATGCCTTTAAGAATTCAGAGTCTGCTTTGACGAAGGCGATGAAATATCACGAAAGGCTCGAAGAAATACAGAAAACTTTTGAGAACGTAGCTGAATTAATCGCGAAGCGCGAAAATGAGCTGAAAGCAGACACAGAGAGATGAATCCGACGACGATGAATTGGATTGCAATCCGATAGAAGTTGACGGCGCGATGAAAAATCTGGAAGATTTTGGTGAGATTGACGTCCCGATTGATTTATCGCAAATGATGTCGCGATTGAACGAAGACCAGAAAAGAGTCTTCGATAGAGTATGCGAAGTTTTGCAAAATAAAAATCAGATTCTGCGACTGTATGTAAGCGGCGAGGATGGTACAGGGAAAAGTTTTCTTATTGAAACGATTAAACATTGGATCGGAATAAATTTGAAAAAAGTGATTGCCATATCTGCTCCCACGGGTATCGCGGCATGCAATATCAATGGTTTGACGATCCATAGAATGTTTCAGCTACCTGTTACCCATGAATCCATGGCAAAGTATACGCACTTCTCAGATATGGTTTTGAAAACTTTGAGAGAGAAATTAAAGAATGTCGAAATATTTATAATCGATGAGGTATCCATGATTTCGAATGTGACACTGATGTTTATCAATCTACGATTACGTGAAATCTTCGACACAACAGATACAGATGACGGTTTCTTTGGCAGAAAACACATTCTTCTGTTTGGAGACTTGTTGCAGCTTCCCCCTGTAAAAGAATAATTTCCTTCGTTAAAATGTCTCGATCAGAGATTCAGAAGTATTTAGGTACCATGGGTGGATCTGATTTA
Source organism: Trachymyrmex cornetzi (assembly GCF_001594075.2). Taxonomy (NCBI): domain Eukaryota; kingdom Metazoa; phylum Arthropoda; class Insecta; order Hymenoptera; family Formicidae; genus Trachymyrmex; species Trachymyrmex cornetzi. The sequence continues at coordinate 60,968 of NW_017295722.1, read as the reverse complement.
TGGAAATTGTTCGATTACGACGAACTCTTGGTTAATATGCGACAAAGATGTGATAACACATATCGCGAGATACTTTCTAGAATACGAATAGGTTTGGTAACGGATTCTGACATCAATGTTCTCCTGTCGAGAAAAGTTAAATTTCAAAGGAAGTAGTTGCGATGAAAGATTGAATGAACTTTGCACTTATATGAATCAATTACCGGTTGATACAATATGTTTATTACCCACGTGTTATTTGTGCACGACTTTGAACACGGCAATGCTCGATAAAATTGATGGCGATGAAATTCTACTGATAACAGATGATGTTGACTGTGCTCCAGCAATGGAAAAAAAAGTATACAAAATTTTAAAAGACAAAAATGAAAAAGTTTCGGAAACAGCTGGTATTGAAAGAGTAATAGCGATTAAAATTGGCGCTAAAGTGATGATTCGACGAAACATTGAT
>NW_017295722.1:55565-56679 GCF_001594075.2 Trachymyrmex cornetzi | reverse complement strand
GACTTTTATATCTTGTGCACTAAGAATAACATATCGCACTTATTTTCTAGAATGAAATTATAGTCTGTTTTACTTGTAGGTATGTATGTTCGTTTTGAACTCGTACCTTCAATAACATATGAGTTACTTTTCATGATAATATATTGTATAAATTTAGATAATATACACTTATGTATGTTATACTATTATATACTATTTATGTATGTTCACTTTGAACTGGCATTTATATTATATTTTCAAAAAGGAAATAATGTATTCTGACTCTTTGCCGCCAAACTGTTACCCGTGAAGAATAATCTTATGATGTTAGCTAGTTATCGATATCAAAGTACAATTTAGACAGTTCATCGATATTCAACAAATTTTCTGCTTCTTGTGTACAACATTTGATATCTTAAGTGTCGTTATTTTGTCGTTATGATGCTATATGATGATGTTATATAAATGAGAGTTCATGGCGTGCCGTCAGTTTGCTGTCAACGTGACGAGTTTATCATTTCTCAATGCATACTCTTACAATTTCATAAACTCATGAAGTTTATTTGCCCTCCTGATGCTAACTCAGTTTCACATTAGATTCCAATGACAGCAAATTGTCGACAAGTTGAAAATAATACATGCAGTGCATCAATTTGTTCCATATGCTAAATCTCGTTTGATCATCTAGGTTAGATCTTGTTCGATATTTACTGGAATCTGGGGCGAATCTTCACGCTCACAATCAGATGCTAAAAGAGGAGAAACAAGAATCTTACACGGTCTTCACAATCGCGTGCAAAAATGGTCACCTTGCTATTGCTGGCCTTTTATTGCAATTTGACGCCGATCTAAGGCATCTTCTTTAAAATTATCTTCACTGAGAACATACCCGGACAGTAAGAGATATTATATGAAACTCTGTTTCATATTTATTTCTTTATCGGAATGTCTCTGGACTTTTTTATTATCCATATAGTACGTGGCATCGGCATGTAGCAAGTTGAACACGGCAAGATGTATTAGTGGAATAGGCCTATATAGTCCGGGAGATGATGACACTAAAATGGTCATGATTTGTTACCGCTTGAAATCGTCATAATTCGTCATTTATTAGGTAAACATGCAGGAAACGCAA
>NW_017295722.1:53247-55021 GCF_001594075.2 Trachymyrmex cornetzi | reverse complement strand
TTTTTTGACGTAAACTATCACTAGAAACACATGCCATCCGGTAACTTATTAGGAAAAAAGCAATAAATTTTTTACAACTTCAATCACACACTATCAATTTTAAAACCGCGGGAGGTTTGCCATACTTGCGTTTCCTGCATGTTTACCTAATAAATGACGAATTATGACGATTTCAAGCGGTAACAAATCATGACCATTTTAGTGTCATCATCTCCCGGACTAATAGGGGAAACTAAAAAAAAAGCGTCAATAATAGTACCTCATGAGTGACGTGAAAATCTATTGTAATTATACAAAGTGATTTACTTTAACTTTAACAAACATTGTTTTGATTAAATGCAATTTTACCAAAAAATATTCCAAATAAATGTGATACGTAGAGGGACGTGTACCGTCACCGTTGTACATTCCTCTCTACACCATAGAACTTTTGGAATGTGCTTTGCTAAAATTAAATATTTTCGAAAAATTTGCTTACAAAGTTTTAAATGAATCACTTTGTATACGAGTATGTAAGTACGAGGGTCATCTGAAAAGTCTTGAGCCTAACATAGAAACAAGTAATTTTTCGGTCAAATTCAATTTTATTTTTCCACATAGTCTCCTTTTAAGTCGATACATTTTTTCCAGCGATACTCATACCCCTTTAATCCATTCAAATAATACTGAGCGTCTTGCTTTGCAAAATAGGCGTCTACGGATGCGATGACCTCCTCGTTCGATGAAAATTTCTGTCCTCCGAGTCAAACTTTAAGCCTAGGAAACAAAAAAGTCGCTGGGGGCCAGATCTGGTGAATACGGTGGATGGTCAATTAATTCGAACCGCAATTCATGAATTTTTGCCATAGCGACCGCCGAAGTGTGAGACGGTGCGTTATCTTGATGGAACAGCACTTTCTTCTTTTTCAAATGCGATCGTTTTTTCTCAATTTCTGCCTTTAGCTTGTCAAGCAATGATGCTTAGTACGTCCCTGTTATTGTTTTACCTTTTTCAAGATAGTCGATCAACACAATTCCATGACTGTCCCAAAAAACAGTTGCCATCACCTTTCCTGCCGATAAAACCGTCTTCACTTTCTTCGGAGCAGGTTCACCCTTCGCAGTTCACTGTTTGATTGTTCTTTCGTTTCAGAAGTGAAGTGGTAAACCCAAGTTTCATCAACCGTTATTAATCGACGCAAAAAATTCGACTCGTTTCGCTTAAACCGCTCCAACAGGATCTTAGAAATGTTCATTCGAATGCGTTTTTTGATCCAGAGTGAGCAAGCGCGGCACCCAACGCGCGGTTAACTTACGCATGCCTAATTCTTCAGTCAATATATGACAAACACGTTTTTTTGATATACCAACAGCCTCTGCTATCTCCCTAATCTTAATTCGACGGTTGTCCATTATCATTTGATGAATTTCTTCCATGTTATCGGTGATAGTCGCAGTTGTTGGCCGTCCCGAACGCTCATCATCAGCTAAGTTGGTACGACCACGTTTAAATTCATCTACCCATCTTTTCACGGTGGCAAATGATGGGACAGAGTCCCCGTAAATAGCGTCCAACTCGGCTTTAATTTGCGTAGACGTATTGCTTTTCAAATGCAAGAATTTAATTATAGCATGATATTCAATTTTTTCCATTTTTACAAAATGACGACATAAATGATTGTCAAACAAAAACTGAACGTGGCCACATTTGTCACAGATATCTTTCGTAAGTATCACGATTATAATACCAGAATGGCTTTGACGAGTAACGCCATCTTCATGATGAGGCTCAAAA
>NW_017295722.1:44111-53216 GCF_001594075.2 Trachymyrmex cornetzi | reverse complement strand
TATATATATATATATACATAGGTATATACTAAATTACATACATGCATATATATCATTTGTAGTCATTCGAACTGCGCTCCGAATTGGTTTTCTGGGCTTATAAAGGCAATTAAAATACTGCACAGTGGGCCAGAAAACCCAAAAACTGGCCAAAAATCGAATTTAAAATTTACTGTAATCAATATTTCATGTGTTGTAAGAATATCTCAGAGAACATATAAATGAATTGTATAATAAAGTTTTGGTAACAGGTTTCGAGGAATAGCCGCTTGATTACAAAATACAAGTGATAATTTCAGACCTATCTTTAAAATAAAAAACATTAAAATTATGAATATAAACTTTATAAATTAAACATTTAAAAATTGTATTTGTTTTAAAAATGGACAAATAATAATGCTATACATTTATTTACTCTAAATATTAGCACTACTTTCTGTGGCAAAGCTATTTATTGATTTATATACGAGTATTTCTGATTTAAATAGATTATGACTTAACACAAATCCATCGTGCCGACCAGTGCGGCTTCGGAATTGATTTTTTTTTATCATGTTTTGTTCGTATGAATATGATTGACGAGAACAAGTTACCACTTTTTGCCACTTTTGCTCGTTAATAAAGATATGTATTTATTTTCTCACTACTACACAGTAGGCCAAGAGACTTGAATAAGTGACCAAAAATCCATTTACTTTAGAATTAGAATTTTGATAAAATTATGAAAAATTATGGTCATGTATCGATTTTTTAATTCTTTTATTTTAAATTTTGAATGTAGTTAAACATTTTTGAAAATCAATTAATTAATTATTATTCAAACATAATTACAAATCTTCATCATACTGCTCTTCATTAGTCAAATGACCGTATCAAGCAAACTTTCGTAAAAATTTGTAAGGCCGCTTGAGTCTTCCTCTTTCTCGGTCTCGTTTGATTGAGAAAAAGAAAAAATGTTCTCGTCTCGCGACAATAGAAGATGTATTTAACAGAACTATGGATACTTCTGACTCCATTATATCTACAATTAACCTTAATTCGCGAATTCAGAAAAGGCAGCACAAAGCTATCCCCAAAGAAGTAATCCACTTGCTTGACATTCCTAAGTTCGACCAGTCAATGGATTTTCTTTCTGAATCAAATGAAACCGAGAAAGAAGATGACTCAAGCGACCTTACAAATTTTTTCGAAAGTTTACATTATACGGAGTTGACTAATGAAGAGCAGTGTGATGAAGGAGATTTGTAATTACTCTTGAATACTAATTAACCAGTTTAAAAAAATGTTAAAAATATAAAAATTAAAAAATGAAATACAAAAAAAATTAAAAAATAAAATACAAAAAAAGTAAAAATAAAAAAACAGCAAAATGGAGTCAATATCCGCCACGTCCTCGATTCGTGACTCTGGGTACGGCAAAGAGCGGTAGTAATTTAAATTTACAAGTTAGAACATTTTTCTCCAAATTTTATTAAATGTTCACTTTGAAGTTAGCCATATTGGATCTGTCATCTGTAATTTAAAAAATTGTAATGTCTAAAGGCCATGGCACATAAAAAAACTTAAGGCGTAAGACTTAAGCAGTAAGCGAATCGACCAATCACAATAGAGACCGTAAGACCATACGTAACCAATAGCGAATCCAACATGTTGATTTCGTTATGCTTAAATCTTACGTCTTAAGTTTTTCTGTGCCAAAACCTTAACTCGTAATCAACGACGCTGAGAAAAAGTTTTCATTAAAAATTTACTGGTTTTTGCATTTTCGGTTCGCCATTTTGGATCCGCCATTTTGAATTATAAAATTCTGACATCAGATTCGGAATTAGCGCGCGCGATCCAAAAAACCGTTATATATTTAATTTCATAAAAATTAGGCGATTATTATAGAAAATCGGCCGTCATTTTGAATTTCTAAATTCTGAATTCGGATTCGAAATCAGCGACTCCAAAAACTCTTGAATATCAAATTTAACAGCAATTGAAGCATTTTTAGCATTTTCGTTCGCCATGTTGGATCCGTCATTTTGAATTTATAAATTTTGAAGTCGAATTCAAAATCAGTGACCCCAAAAACCCTTAGATACCGAGTTTTATGCCAATCTATCAACATTTTGAATTTTGGCCAAGATTTCGGGTCGTCTGGCCCACTGTGTACTGTGATAATATCACAAATTAAACTGAATTGATAAGCAATTTTTAATAATTCGATGCTCAATAGGTATCATATTTAAAAAATGTTAATGAGCTGAAAAACTGTAAATAAATTTATAGCGAAAAATATTAAGGAGCGTGGTGTCGGTTGTAACAGAGAGTCAATTGTGACATTGACCGTAACAGCTCAATCTATTGACGAAAAGCTGAATTACATGCACGGTTGCATAGCGTTGACTGACGTAAGTGATTGACGAAAAACCGAGTGGCTACTCGCGAACGCAAACTTATCAGTACCTGTTTGTTTGGAATCAAGGACATTGTAAACTTTGTTATATACCGTTATTTTATTGCAATCCGTTCTATAACAATTTGTCATCATATGATACTGTTTGACATGAATATATAAGTATCGAGTTTTGCAATAAGGTATGTATCAATTCATTTTATTGTTTACATGTGAGTTTAATGTGCATCTAATCGAAACAAGCAGTTCCAAAAGTAACAATCACAGTGATGTTGATTGTAACATGGGTAATTATTTAGAAGACATTCCTCATGTTCAATTTCAATGAAATTATGTTCACATTCGACGCATTTTTGTATGAAACGAAAGAAAAGAAAATTATATAGAAAATAATTTGTATTTTTAAAGCAGAGAATTTGTGTAACCTTCTATGCCATCGATACGACAGATTTCCTAACTTAACGATAGTTAACTTTAAAGCTTCTGACTAGTTGCGGCGGCCATGTTGGAATCGTGACGTAAGAAGCGAGGAATGACACGTAAATTTACGCACAATGCCATTTGTAAACAAAGACAATTTGGATGAAACGAAATAACGAGATCGCTTTAAAACACTTGTAAAAATCGATGACAACTGTCCTTTTCTCCCTTGATAGTCAGTAAAAGATTCGTAAAGTGAGCCTATATTCTGGCAGAAACACGGTTTTACAACTGTTGAAACGAGTTAAATATACACTTTTACAAAATTCCAAGATAACTTTAGTTGTCATCGAAAATTACGACTTTGAGAAGTACGAAACAAGTTACATTTTCACAATTAAGCAAATAATAACGAAATGGCATTATGCACAAATTTCGTCGTCAAAACTGGTCAAAATGTCACTTTTCCACGCCTATAAGTTCGGTCATTTATCGTGGTGTGGCGTTGTAACACACATACAAGCATGATCACATGTCCGTGTGCTCGCAGGCGTGCTTAAGTGTGTGGCTACTGATTTCGCCAGACCGCCGTCTCATTCTGTGTCGCCACCGTCAACGCAGAGTTCTTAGCTGAGTATTCAAGAGCCTTAATGATTAGAAAAAGAAAATTTAAACGATTAATATTTCGGCGTCGAATGAGCACAATTTCATTGAAATTGAAGGTGAAGGGTGTCTTCTGCACATTCAACCTGTGCAGATAACGACCGATTTTTCATTTACTTTAATTGTTCAAACGAATATTTGATCATTAACACACAACAGTTAATACTTTTACTTATAATGTTTGAGATTTCAGTTATTATTTTTTTGTATTTTTTCCATGTTGCTTAATGCTTATTAGCATAGTATTGATTTTCATATTGATAAATTCACGGTTATTAGGTGTTATATTCGACATTTTGAGGTGGTATAATTGATCATCACTGCGGTGTCAATAGTAACAAGTTGCGGCGATGCCATTAATGGTAAATATTTTTTATAATTTGTTATTTTTTCAAATATATTATGTTAAAATTAACCAAAGGAGGCCTTTGTTTTCATGTAAAATTTATATTTCTTCTCATTTATAATAAATTAGTTAGCCGCAAAATACTTTTTTCTGTTACAACCGACACAACTCTCCCTGTACCTCGACTAAGAGTCGAATCCGGATCTCTTGTATTTCGTACGAAAAAATATTTATATTTTATAATTTTATATAATTACGTATAAAACATTTTAGTAATTATGCATTTTAAGAGACACTGCGCCGACGATCTTGACCTTGACATATGATGTCAAAGGCATGACCTTGAGTGACCTCGAATACGTTTTTGATGGCTGCTGTCCTTTGTTAAAAGTTTGAAAAATGATATCTCTTTTCTACTATATAAAAGAGGGGAAAGTAGGTTCGGCCACCTAAAATCTGCTGAAGGTCACTCAGAATTGTGATAACATATGTCGAGGTAGAGTGAAAGTCACTTCGCGTGGAAAATTGCGTGGGAAGTAAAATATATTTTAAAGCAGAAAATTTCTGTTTCATATAGTAAAAAAGAGACATCAAAAAGAGACCAAACTTCTTTTGTTAATAACTTTTTAATGAAGGACAATCACCATCTAAAACCTGTTGGAGGTCACTCAAAGTCATGACCTTAACAACATATGTCAAGATCAAGGTCATCGACGCGGTGTCCATTAAAGTACATAATTACCAACATTTTTCCTAGAAATTGATTAAATAGATTAAAAATAAAACCAGAAATTTAAAAATGATATATTAGAATTCTATTTTTATTACATACAAAATACATATATGTTTTATTAAAAAGCATATATATGATGGATTATGTACTTTATTTACATACCTGTGTATTTTATATTCAATTACTATTATTAATGAAGTAATTTAGGCACATATTATGACCATATTTATTTAATAAAACGTTAATAAAATAATTAAACTGTCAGAGTGCGCTGAGATTAACGTTCATCAGAATTCTGGTATTGTTACGTATAAAAGTATTTTATGTCTGTCAAACCCAGCTGAAAAATATTAAATAAATGTTTATAATACATGCTACAATTTTTATAAGATAATATAGTCTACCAAACAATATAGCTGTAAAATCTCGAATCTTGTCATAACAATCAGAAATGTTTGGTTTAATCAAAGTACATTTAATTATTACTTGGTTATGATTTCGAAACCATTTTTCTCATGCATTAGAGAGGTCTATTATATACCGATACTAAAATCATCAGGACGGACAAAGCTGCGCTGTAGAACTGAAAAAAAAATATGCTTTCATTATACTTAATGGAAATATTTATGTTAAATTGATGGCGTGGATGGAGGGGACGTGCCCTCTATGTCAACGACAGCGGTGGAGTCTGGTGCAGCGACGCATCAGAAGAAGAAAGCTCCGTTTGTGTTTGGAGCGTAGGATTGCGGCTGGCTCGGCCGCGAGCATCTCAACTGAGGGCTCGGTTGGGCATGAGTTTGCCCCCATGAGAAGCGAGCCGCAGCCAAAGAGAAGGGGACGGCCAAGGAGGTATCCCAAGGAAATGCGCATTAGAGTAGTGGCTGGGGAGATTGTGAACTCTCCGGTCGCAGAGAGTGACTCGGCAGGAACGCCAGTTCCGGGTAATTCTGTTAAGGACCTGAGCGTGGTGGACCTCATTTCACATGCCTCTAGGGGAGAGGGCATGGAGGTGGACTGCGAGGATTCACACGTGGGAAGTGACTCGTTGAAGTCAACCCCGGCGGAGGACTCAGGTGATTTGACGTCCTCTTTTGAGCAGGTACCGGAGAAGGGGAAGAAGAGGGGCGTAAGCCTAAGGGCACTAACTGCCCTGGATCACGCGTCATGTCGAAGCTCTCGTCCAAGAGCATGGACTGTGAGGACGACGATCTAGACAGGGAAGATTTCTTTAAGATCGTCAAGAGGGGTGGTCACGGACTCAAGAAAAGGAGGGGACTAGTGGAGTGCAAGTTGGATGACAGGTTCTCTTCGTGCTAGAAAGATGCGATAGAAGAAGTCACGGGCCTCTTCCCACAAATGTCACCAAAGTCGGTGGTGGCAGAGACGCTGCGGGTCCTCGACATTGCCAGGGAGGCCGAGAGATGGACGCAGACGATGAAGAGTGACCTTTGGAGACAAATTAAAGTGGGGGTAAACGTGGCCAAGATCGCGGTACAACGCTTAGTGGAGTACATTCTCAAGTGTACGGAACCGACTGATGAAGTGAAGGCAAATAATCTTGCCCTGGAAAGGGAGATTATTAAGCTCCATCGGGAAATGGACGTCCTCAGACGTGAAAGGATGTCTTTAAAGGACCAGGTCGAATCTCTACGACGGACGGTGCAGGACATGAGGGATGGTGATGCGAGGGGAGATCGTGGTAGGCATCATATTCCCCCTTCTGATGAGGAGGTTCCTATACGTGGCTCCCCCGTTTCGTCCCTCTCTCGGTTTCGAAAAGAACGCTCTTCGCGACGTCGGGCTTCCGACACGGATAGAGCAACGCGAGTGTTGGGAGAAGGCGAGCTTCCCCCTGCATATAGGCCATCTCTGGGTGGAACTCGAAAAAGGTTAGAGGATAAGCCTGCCCACCAGAGCTGGTCGCATTGTCGCGAACACAACGCGCCTCGTCTTAGACGATCGTCCTGACTCGTGTGCGGGTAAACTTAGAATCGGAGTGGTGCATGATGGGGGTAGTGTGGAGCCTGGAGGTGTACCACGTCCGGAACCCTCGCTGCCTCTGTCGGGCTATCCCGCGAACGGGGAGGCTTGGACGGAGGGAAAATCAAAACGTGCGCGAAAGAGAGCGGCGAAAAAGAAAAGGAAGGGTATAAACAACATAGCCCCCGTGGTTGGGGTTGGTGCGAGTGCCGGAAAGGGTGCGAGTTCGGCTACTGTGCCTCCTCCTCCGGTTGGAGGCGGGGCTCCAGTGGTCGCCGAGCTGTTGCAAGTGGTGGTGCGTCAAAGTTTGCCGCGGGTGATAGGGCGTCGGGAAGCCTACCGTCCGCCGTCGCGTCTCGCCCTGCGGCACAGGGCTCGAGAGCTGTGATGTGACGCCTTACTGTAAAGGACTCTCGTCTTCGAGCACCGAGAACCGCCACGGTTTTACTTAAGTGCGCGGAGACTGCGGACAAAACTGGTCCATCATATGCGGACGTCACGAGACTGGCGAGAGGAAAAATCTCCCTTGAAGAATTAAACATCACTAATACCCGCATTCGAAGGGCGCAGGCTGGAGGACTACTTATTGAGATCCCAGGAGGCGACGAGGTGGGTACCAAAGCGGAAGTGCTCGTGGGACGACTCAGAGCTGTCCTTGCGGACAGTGAATACAAAGATATCGATCATCGATCAATCTGTCAACGCGGACGAGGTGACCATGGCTGTGGCGGATAGCGAACAGATCCCCACCACGGACATTAGAACTGGTCCCTTTAGGCCAGGACGAGGGGGGTTGAATACAGTGTGGGTGCAATATCCCCTCGCGTGCGCCAACAAACTGTTAAGCATTGGGCGAATAAAACTAGGCTGGTCCTCGGCGGGCGTAGTGCCCCTGGCAAAGCGGAAGCTTCAATGCTTCCGCTGCTTTGCGGTGAAGCATACGAGAGTGAATTATCAGAGCCTAGTTACCGCTCCACTTGGTGCTTCCAGTATGGGGAGAATAACGGATATAGGGCCGCTGAATATCGGCTACCCCTGAAGTGCCCAGTGTGTGCATCTAGAGGGCTGGTTTCTGGCCATCTCGCTGGAGCGCCGAAATGCATACCATTTAATGACCGCGGACAGACACCGACTAGTAGCGAAGCGCGAGTTAATACAGTGGGAATATCTGCCGGGCTGATCGGGGAGCTCCGATTTCAATAGGTGAGGAGTCCAATATGGATATCTGCGATGGCTAGTTTAGCCCAAATTAACGTAAATAGGTCGCGACCATCTCAGGACTTAGTCTCCAAGATAAGCGAGAAATTGAGTCTGGGGCTTGTCGCGATCTCGGAGCCCAATTGTGTCCCGGATAATGATCGGTGGCTGGCTTCTAATGACAGTCCTCCCTCCGCTGCCATCACATGGCAATGGAGCCAATCGAGGGTGCCGTGCTCTCCTCGATGGAGAGGTACGAGATTCGTGGCGATGGACTGGGGAGAGATGATTGTCGTCTCGTGTTATTTCCCCCCTAGCCTCAGTGACGGAAAATTTTCCCGGGACCTCTATGAACTCGAAAATAAACTGCTGGGGGTAACTGGCTGCCCGGTTATAATCACGGGCGATTTTAACGCCCGTGCTCCCGCCTAGGACCCTGGTAGGCCAAACAGAAGAGGAGATATTATGATGGATTGACTGGGGCTCATGAATTTCCAGATAGTAAACGAGGGTCCGAGACCAACATGTGTACACCCACGAGATGTCTCGTGTGTTGACCTCACGCTAGCATCACCTTCCGCGGCGAGAAGAATCATCTCTTGGAGAGTAGAATCTGGTCTGGAGTCCCTCTCAGATCACAGATACGTGATCACAGAGGTGGGGGCATTCCTGACTGGACCTGCTGTAGGGAAAACGGCCCTTAAAGCCTTTCCTAGGTGGGTTGTTGGCAGGGTCGACCCGGATCTAATGGAGGCTGCGGCTGTCCTTTCGGCTTGGAGTGGCAGCCTTGTGGATGCTACTTCCTGGGCTGAACGAATGGACCAAGTTCTCTACGATATTTCGAACGCATCTATGCCAAGGAGGAGTCTACCAAAAGACCATTAACCTACTGGTGGAACCAGGAGATTGCTGGGCTCCGTCGCAATTGCAATACGTGCAGAAGAAGACTAACGCGGGCGCATGCGAGAAGGGAGACTCTCCCTGCTGAGATTCAGGGTCTCTGGGACGAACTGCGCGAGGCGAGACGTAGGCTTAGGAAGGCGATAATCCGCTCTAAAGCTAAGTTATGGGGCGAGCTAGTTGATGACTTAGATAGGGATCCCTGGGGAATACTCTACCGAGTAGCCTTAAAAAAGCTACATTCTGGCGGCGCCTCTTTGGTGGAGGTGCTTCCCACTGAGACTGCGGGGGATATCGTCGTGGCCTTGTTTCCTATGGATCCTACTCCACAGGATATCGGGATATCGTTTACTTGGCGGGAGGACCTCGTTGTTACTCCGGCTGAGATTTTAGAGGCCGGAGCTAAAGTCAAATCTGGCAAGGCTCCTGGCCCGGATAGAATCACAGGATGCATTACCAAGAGCA
>NW_017295722.1:42164-44069 GCF_001594075.2 Trachymyrmex cornetzi | reverse complement strand
GGGGGGGGGGGGGGGCACTTCCCGCGACAGTGAAAGCAGGCGAGGTTAGTTCTTATTAAAAAACCTAGTAAACCGGATCTTTCCCCGTCCTCGTACAGGCCTATATGTCTGTTGAACGAGACGGGGAAATTATTCGAAAGGGTTATAGTCCGAAGGCTGCAGGCTTTCTTGGACGAATTCGAGGGAATCGCGGAAGGACAATATGGCTTCCGGTGTCATCGCTCCATAATTGCGGTATGGAGCCTTAGGGAACGTGTCGGTGAGGGCTTACGGGATGGGGGCGTCGCTGTCGCTGTGTCACTGGACATTGAGAATGCATTCAACTCCCTCCCGTGGTCTGTTATTAGGAGCGCTCTGGAAGAAAAGGACATACCGGGTGCCTCTAGTGCATCCTTTGCAATTATTTGTCGGATCGAGGTCTGTCCTATGTGGACCGGAGGGACTGTTTGGTACATAAGCAGATATCGTGCGAGGTTCCGCAGGGTTCGGTCTTGGGACCGACCCTGTGGAACATAGGATACAATTTGATCCTGAGAGTGCATTTACCGATAGGATGCTCGGTCCTTTGCTTTGCGGACGATACGCTCATGGTCGCCTGTGCCGGGACCTTCGAGAAGGCGCGCGTCAGAGCTGAGGTGGGGGCCACTTTTTTGGTGAGATTTATTGAGCGGCTAGGACTGAGGGTCTCAATTTCAAAGACCGAGGCGGTTGCTTTCACCGCCGACGAGATCCCGGAGGGTGCGGTTATTCGAAATGGGGGGGGGGGGGTCCCGATTGGGTCCACCGTGAAATACCTAGGTTTGACCCTGGACTCGCGGTGGACCATCCGGGATCACTTCCGCGTACTTATGCCCAAAGCCTGGGGCATGGGTATGTCCCTGGCTAGAATAACCACCAACATTAGCGGTCCTGGCGAGCGACGGAGATGTGCGTACGCGACGGTCATTTTGTATGGCGCCTTAATTTGGGCGCAGACGGCTGCGAGTGATCGGGGGATTGCGAGGTACGTGCGTAAGCTGCAGCGGCAGCTCGCCCTCAGTGTGATTAGAGGCTACCGCACCATCTCGTATGACGCGGCGGCTACCCTTTCGGGAGTCGTTCGTTTTGACCTGGCGGCGGATCGACTTAGGAGATCATATCTTCGCAGACGCGATATTATTGCTCGGGATGGTGCGGTTGCCCCCCAGGCAGGTGGAATGCTGCTTGAGGTCGAGCGACGTCGCTCGATCGCGGGATGGCATAGACCAGGGCTCGGCACGAAATGCACATTTCGGCCGATTTTCGAGACGGCTCCGCCTCCCGCTATCCCCCTCACCGCACCGCCCCACGCGCAATCCAAATGCCGCTCGACGCTTAGGAATGTACTAAGACGCTCGCAGACGTAAGGGGCATTCGTTCGAGGCGCTTGACACGCTGTAATCTTTATTCTGTCTTTTTTTTCGCTCATTACATACAAAACTAATAGCGAATTCGGTGGAACGTACTAGTGCACATTAGTGTACATTAAAGCCGTTATACGCAGATTTAATCCGTGTAAAAGTAAAATGCAAATATTTCGAATTATAAAATACAGATTTTACATAACGGCACAATAACATCTATTGCAGATTTCATAGTTTAATTCCGTTTTTATATTTATATTAAACATACATTTTTATACTTTCAATTTGTGTGCGATTTTAATGTGCATTAGTGCGCACTGTATGCGGATCCAATCGAATTCGCTGTAAGATAGAACGACGCAACGTGTGAGCACTAAAAGCGAATACATTCAATGGATTTTCAAATAGATTTCCACGTCACCCTTGAGGTACTATTGTTGACGCGTTTTTTTTAAGTGGTATCCCCAGTAGGCCTAGTCCACTGATAAAAATGATGAATTGTACGACCATTTAAATTTTAAAT
>NW_017295722.1:40655-42108 GCF_001594075.2 Trachymyrmex cornetzi | reverse complement strand
GAAAATGTGATAAAGTAGAATTAATTACATTGATTACGCAATTACAAGTTCCTTCCGGAGCTTCGCTCCGCCGCTCTACTCGATACCCTCGGTACTCGCACCGAGAGTCGCTAACTTACTTCTAGCGCTGGACGCCGGTCATACGCTACAGCACGAGCCCCGACCTTCCCCGCGGTATCTTCCGACGGTGTCAAACGCCCGCCCCTCGACAACCGGCAAGAACCCGTACCCGCTGTACCACCGGACTCCCGGACGTGTAACGCCGGCCCGCGGCCGACGTCACGGCGATGGTGCGACGTGATTATAGCGACCGCCTCGATGCGACACGACTCTACTCGACACGTGAATCCCGAAAATGGACTCTACTCGGTCACCACTACCGGAAGTTAGCTCGGCAACGCGACAGTCCGCGTTCCGACGCGACAGCACAATGCTCGGTGACGCAATTATAGCAAGCGTACCTACGCGACGCGATACTAAACGATAACGCAACTGCAATAAGCGTCGTTACGCGACACGACGAGACTCGACAACGTGACTACTCTACGCGTTTCTACGCGACTCTACTATACTCGGAAACCGGAAGTGACTCTCATGTGGCGAGGGGAACGAGCGCGACTCGGCTCTCGATTCTCCCCTCTAATTTACGACTCTAATTTACATCAACTCGGCAATGAATATTATTCCCTTTACTCTAACTCCCGAAACGCGACAGCTAATTATCCCCAAGGCTCGGGAGGATGACACGTGGCTCGCGGTTCCGCGACTCATCGCCACGGCGATGGTGCGACGTGATTATAGCGACCGTCTCGATGCGACACGACTCTACTCGACACGTGAATTCTGGAAACTTCATTACGCCGATCTCTCGTTACGATGCGAGCTGGCTTACGTGCGATCCACCCGGCGACGTACTTCGGTCGGCAGCTTTACAAGCGACGACGCTCGTCTCACCCTCGTCGTCTCCTTCGTCCTCCCGGCCTCCTCTCGCTAATCTCTCGATGGTCCTTTGCGTTTTTTTTTGAGACTCGACAACGTGACTACTCTACGCGTTTCTACGCGACTCTACTATACTCGGAAACCGGAAGTGACTCTCCTGTGGCGAGAGGAGCGAGCGCGACTCGGCTCTCGATTCTCCCCGAACGACTGTAATTTACCTCGCTGATTGGCTTCCGCGTGTCACGATATCCGCGCGTGCCGTGCAGGCCCGCGCGGCCTTGAATTCTGGCTCGCACGAGCTCGCAATGAATGTCCCTGACAAGGGTGGCGTCTCAGCTCACGGCCCCTGCACTTCCTGGCCTGGCGGAGGAGATCGATCTAATTATCTCCAAGGCTCGGGAGGATGGCACGTGGCTCGCGGTTCCGTGGCTCTACACGGCGGTCATTACGCCGATCTCTCGTTACGACGCGAGCTGGCTTACGTGCGATCCACCCGGCGACGTACCCCGGTTGG
>NW_017295722.1:39994-40210 GCF_001594075.2 Trachymyrmex cornetzi | reverse complement strand
TCAAGGGTGGCCGAGAATTCTGGTCTCCTCCGGTGCTCTGCAAGGGGTGCATGGTGAAAGCATGATTCCTTTCGTAGGCGACCGCGGTTACAAGCAACGATGTGAAATAATACAACCTGCTTATCCGGGCTCCCGGATGTGTGTCCTTCTCTCTTCGCTTCTCCGGCCTTCCCTCCGATCCTGTCCGTCTTCTGTCTTCCTTCCGAGAGTGGCGGG
>NW_017295722.1:30206-39734 GCF_001594075.2 Trachymyrmex cornetzi | reverse complement strand
CGTGATCCGTGGCGCGTCTACGCTTTCTGATACGCTTGATCATTACGCAAAAGAAATGCTACCACAAAAGAAGAAAATCAGCCGAGTAAAATAAATGACGCGAATTTTAACGCACGTTCGCAGGTGCGCTTGCACGCGCGCTCGCGTACGCCCTCGCCTACGCGCTCGCCCTTCGAGCCGGTAGGAAGCACGAGTCCACCGTCGACAAGTCCGCACAGTGACGGACAAAATGTTACGTCACAATTTATATTAAACATACATTTTTATACTTTCAATTTGTGTGCGATTTTAATGTGCATTAGTGTGCACTGGATGGATCCAATTGAATTCGCTGTAAGATAGAACGACACAACGTGTGAGCACTAAAAGCGAATACATTCAATGGATTTTCAAATAGATTTCCACGTCACCCTTGAGGTACTATTGTTGACGTGTTTTTTTAAAATGGTATCCCCAGTAGGCCTAGTCCACTGATAAAAATGATGAATTGTACGACCATTTAAATTTTAAATAATTGAAAAAAATAACAGATCGAATTAAATTCTATCCAATTTTCGGAATCCTTTATTGGTGAGGGCAGAAACGTCGATTTGTATATTACTTGTAGCGACCCGCATAAGACGAGGTAAAGTATCATCACTCAAGGAAGAACGTCTTTCATTTTTTATTAATTTCATTTTGGAAAATGATATCTCACATAAATATGTGGATCCAAACATAGAATGAATTCGAAGTCCGAAATCTCGAAGCTTGGGGTATGATGATTCTTTCAACATTTTGTAAAAATCGACACCAGTTTCTTGAACCGTTTTAAGCGAAATATCATTCTGTAAATCAAATAATTCATCCTGCAAATCAAGATGCTGTTCTTCAATTGGAGCTGTAAGGGGATTCTCGAAAAGAATTAATTCGGTTTTAAGTTTCTCGAAGCAAGTAAACCGCGTATCGAATTCGTCTATAAGAGAATCTATAAAATGAGTATATTCTTTGAAATTACAAATACTGCCATGTTCTTCGAGAATAATCTGACATGAAGGAAAAAAGTGAAATATATTACTATTTAAGTGACATTTCAGTGCCTGTAATTTTCTTCGAAAAGAATTAACATGACTGACTAACTGGGAAATATTTTGATCCGTCTTTTGCAGCTTTAAATTGAGAAGCCTAAGTTGATTACTTATATCAGTAATAAAAGCGAGTTCAGTAAGAAATGTGACATCTTCCAAAAGGGATAAATATTCATGAAATTTTGATTTGTTCATTTCTTTTAGAAAAAGAAGGATTTCTTTCCTTATTGCGAAAAATACTTGTAAACATTTCGCAGCACTAAGCCAACGAACTGGACAATGAAGTGGGACATCTGTGTAAACAGCTTTATGTTCGTCAAGAAATAATTTAAATTTTCGGTGAGTCAGGAATTTATGTCCACCTTTAATTTCATTGATTATTTTAGTGATAGTCTCCATAGCTGTTGAAAGTTTTACAACTTTACCGGCTAATGCTTCCTGATGTATTATAGTATAATGAATAATGGGGATATTTAAATTTCGTTGTTTTAATTGACCAGCAAATCCTATCTTTAAATCTGTCATCGCTCTCGCGCCGTCAGTTGTAATCGAAGAACATTTACTAAAATCTATGTTAAATTTTTGAAGAATTTCTTCAACTGCCAAAAAAATATCGAGGCCTGTTGTTATGTCACGTAATATAACAAAATCTAAAAGTTCCTCGACACATGAGTAATCGTCTTGCACAATTCGAGTAAAAATACTCAGTTGGCTCATGTGTCGGATATCGGTACTTTCATCAAGGCACAAAGAAAAATATTTACATGATTTTAGAAGATCCTGTAACTTGTCTCCTATAGAATCATTTATACCAGCAATTCTTGTAGTTACAGTTTTTGAACTAAGGAGAATATTCGCTGCTTGCTCCAAAGTTAAAGAATTGCCAAAAGCTTTTACTGCTTCGATGATACAATTTCTTACAAAGACGCCTTCGGTAAATGGCTTAGAATTTTGTGCTAAAAGCAAAGAAACAGCATAAGACGCTTGTAGGGATTTTTGAGAAGAATTATCATTGGAAGAAGAAGAAGGTATTGAATTTTCTTGATAAACTAATTTTAAACCTTCGATAACACTCAGTTTCTCTGAATTTGAATAATTTGAATAATCTTCCGCGTGACGTCTTTTGAAATGTCTATCAATCACAAATTTTTTAACCACCGAAGGTTCACAGTAGCAAAGTAAACAAATCGTCCGATCTGAAATACAACTAAAAAAATAATTAATTTCCCAAGATTTTTCAAAAACTTGAATATACTTGTTTTTCTCCATCCCCGAAGTTAATTTCTCAATAGAATAATCAAATGGGATGTATTTACCTTTGCGCTACAGATAACAACTTACCTCTTTGCTGTCTCGATCTGCTGAATGTCTGCTACGATCCCGCGAATTTCACAAGATCACTAAATTTCACTAATTTGCTCTGTATCTCTGTGAGGTACGAAAAACGAACCGTATGCTACGCGCGATCACGCGAATTTCACAAAACCGCGTCATTGTAATAGCGTTGAACATGTCGAATTTTGTGCCTGGAAACTATGATTTGCGGACTGTTGCCATTTGAAGAAAACTGCTGCAGAATCGCATCGAACGCTTGTCGAAGCTTACGGTGAGCATGCTCTTGGTAAATCACAATGCTTTGAGTGGTTTAAAAAATTCAAAAGTGGCGATTTTGAAGTGAGAAACGAAGAACGTGGATAACCACCGAAAAAGTTTGAAGACAGCGAATTGCAAACATTGTTGAATGAGGATGACGCTCAAACTCAACAACAATTCGCGGATCAATTGAATGTGACACGAGAAGCTGTCTCCATATGTTTGAAATCCATGGGAAAGATCCAGAAGATGGGAAAATGGGTTCCACATGAACTGAATGAAAGACAGCAGGAAAACAGAAAAACCACTTGCGAAATGCTGCTCGCCAGGTACAAAAGAAAGTTATTTCTCCATCGAATTGTGACTGGCGATGAAAAGTGGATATATTTTGAGAATCCTAAGCGTAAAAAATCATGGGTAACTCCAGGCGAACCATCGACATCGACTACAAGGCCAAATCGCTATGGACGGAAGACAATGCTCTGTGTTTGGTGGAATCAGAAAGGTGTAATCTATTATGAGCTGCTAAAACCTGGCGAAACCGTTAATACTGAACGCTACCGACAACAAATGATCAATTTGAATCAAGCTTTACGTGAAAAACGACCGGAATATCAAAAGAGGCAACACAAAGTGATTTTGCTTCATGATAATGCACCACACACAGCAAAACTCTATGGTCAAGGAAACGATTGAGGCGTTTGGTTGGGAAATACTTTCGCATGCAGCTTACTCGCCAGAGACTTGACTCCGTCCGATTACTACTTATTTGCATCGATGGGACACGCACTTGCTCAACAGCGCTTCACTTCTTACGAAGATGTACGAAAATGGCTAGATGACTGGTTTGGCTCAAAAGAGCAACAATTTTTTTTTTGGCGTGGCATCCACACATTGTCAGACAGGTAGGAAAAATGTATAGCTAGCGATGGGCAATACTTCGAATAAAATATTTTTTATTATTTTCATGCAATAAACGTGTATCTTCTATTAAAAAATTCCGGTTTCATTATATTTACATACCTGGTATATGGAGATTTAAAAAATATTGATAAAAAAAATTTAATATCTTGTAAAATTGAAACCATGCAAATAATTTCAAAATATATAGAATAAAACTTAGTCTTTAATTGATACTAAAATATACAAGTAACATACAGGGTCATCGAAAAGTATCGGACCCCCCTAATATTTTGAGTTAGAATGCATTTTGGAGAAAATGTCCAATAGCAAAGTTGTATGGTTTCAAGCGAGGAGTAAGATGATGACCTTGACTTTGATCTTGACCATGTCCTTTAAGGTCATTTCAAGGTCAACCTTATTTTTTTAATTAGAACCCCCTACATTTTATTGCATATTTTTATAGCTTATCTCGAGAGGTTTCCAAAACACTATAATAAAACATTTTTTTATTAAGTACTTTTTGAGTTATAAAGGTTTGAAGTTAACAATTTTTGAACACAAAATGTAAAATGTCTTGTAAAATATTATTTAGTTTTCAGTAATCATAACCTTAATACTTTTGTGCGCGGAATAATGAGACCAATTAATTGGTTTAAAGAAAATACGTTAATCAAAAAATGTCGGATTCCCCTAATATTTTCAGTAAAAATGCATTTTGGAAAAATGTCCAATAGCAAAGTTGTGCGGCTTCAAGCGGTTATACTTAATGAAAAAATGTTTTATTATAGTGTTTTGGAAAGCTCTCGAGATAAGCTATAAAAATATGCAATAAAATGTAGGGGGTTCCATTTAAAAAAATAAGGTTGACCTTGAAATGACCTTAAAGAACATGGTCAAGATTAAAGTCAAGGTCATCATCTTACTCCTCGCTTGAAACCATACAACTTTGCTATTGGACATTTTCTCCAAAATGCATTCTAACTGAAGATATTAGGGGGGTCCGATACTTTTCGATGACCCTGTATATGTGATTTTATTGCTATATATGTATACATACAGAAATAAAAGTACAGTTTATAATAAATGTATATATTTTGTAAGCAATTTATTTGTATGTATTATAAAAGAATACAAAATTAATACTTCTAAATTCTCCAAAACTATACATTTTTATCATTAATCCATAATTTTAATTATGTAGTCAGCATATATTTCAGCTTCAACATAAAATGAAATAATTTGGAAAAGCAACCGTAGTATAAGTTTGTATAAAAATCTCCAGAAACTTTCTGAAAAATATATTATTAGAGTGTAACAAATATATTATCAAAAATTTTATCATAAAAGATACAAATTACCTTATATAAATGTTGTATTTCACATTTAAAAAATATAGGAATATTTATTCTGGATTATATCCTCTAAAGATATGATTCCATTGCCAAGGAACTGCTCCTTTATTTGAAAGATAGTTTGTCATAGTATTTCAAAGTTCAATTACACTTCTGGAAGGATTATATATATTTGCTCCTAAACGTCCAATTCTTTCAAAACTATCCAAATGATCGTTTCTAAAGATACCTGATGTAATACTGCCATCAGAATGAATTACATCGATAAAAGATGGAGGACATACTCTTTTTACATATACTCTTTTTTTCCGCCAAAACATCTTTTTCAGAAATACGTAAAAAATTATGCAAGCATACTGTAGCTGCAACTATTTTTTCTACAGTTTCCACATCAACAATAATATTATTTCGTAATATTCGCCATCTTGATGACAAAATGCCAAATGCATTTTCAATCGTTCGTCGTGCTCTTGATAATCGATAATTGAAAATTCTTTTTTGAATATCTAAATTCTTTCCAGGATAGGGCCTTAGAATATAAGATTTCAACGGAAAGGCTTCATTTCCTACAAAAAATGTGGAAACATACTATTTGTATTTGGCAATGACGAATCTTCTGGTAAGCTTATTGCACCAGATTCTAATGCTCGTCCAAAAGTTGACTCTTTAAATACACCTCCATCACTTTGTGAACCAAAGGTACCAATATCCACAAGTGTAAATATGTAATCAGCATCACAAACAGCTAATAATATGATACTAAAAGATTTTTTATAATTAAAATAGGCACTTCTAGATTTATCTGGAGCCTGAATGGTTATGTGCTTTCCGTCTATAGCACCACAACAGTTAGGAAAATTCCATTTTTCAGAAAATGCTTTACTCTTGTCTTGTCAATCATCAATTGTTGGTGTTTTTAAATAAATTGGAGAAAGGATCTCCCAAATAGCTGCACATGTTTCTCGAATAATTATTGATGCCGTTGTTTTTCCTATCATAAAAGACCATGCTACTACTTGCATACTACAGCCTTATGTTAGATAATTAAAATATAATTTATGTTACATTATTATTTGTAAAAACAATTAGATTAAATTAGATTTATAAAACAATAATTTATTATAATTTATAAAATTTATTTACATACTATAATGTAATAACAAGTCTGTGTTCAGGACTTATTGGTGGTCGATTGCTATGCTTCACTAATTTGTGTCGAAATAAGATTCAATAATGCATAAAAACATTGGGGTGACATTCTCGTATATTTTACAAAGTGTTCTTCATCAACTTTTTTCATGTCAGAAAATAAATTATGAAAATGTCCTTTAAGTCGTCTTTTTCTATTTATTGGACGTACGCTCCAAGGACGTTTTCTTCTCTGATGTTCTCTGATGACTCTTTGATGTTCTATTAGTAATATGAGAAAGGCCAAGAATAGTTAAAAACATTCCGCACATAATTATTTCATCTATATCCATTTTAACCAAAAAAATTATTTTTATAACAGCTTCGAGATTTATTGACATTATACAAAAGCATATATAGCTTCTACACATTAGACGCGGAAATGCTTGCTGCATGACAAGACACGACGCGGTAGCAAATAAACGTAGTTTTTTCTTAGAAATTGTAAGTTTATTGGTTACTGCGTCGCATATCTGACCACGCGGTATCCAATGTGCACAAGCCAACATTGGTTTACGGCATGCAGCAAATCATTATAAACCAGAACATCAAAATTTACGGCATAAGTTTACAGTCTTTAAGTTACCGGCATACGGTTACGGTCAATATAAATCAGGCTTAATACTTCCACCATGTATCTATTCTAAAGTCTGCTGAAGGTGGTTGAAGGCAGGGTTGCCAACTCAGTAAGAATTCTACTATTTCTAGTAGCTTTGGAATAGGCGATTGAAGGAGAATTACATAGGCAGTAGTACCACAGTATAACCAGTAGGGAACACTCGGCAAAAAAGTGCGTGTTCGCGCAGGTATGGCTGCGCAGCTTTTGTTTTTGGCCGGATCCAATGAAATACAAGATGACAGGAACGTACATGTTACCACATACTGTGATGTTACACAGATCCCGTGTGAGCAAATATCCGTTGCAAAAGAAAACAATTTAAGAGCTGCGCCTTAAATATTTCTAAAAAATGGATTAAAAAAAGAAGAGTTATGACAATCTTGCATTTCGCGGGTTTTCTCCGTGTTCAACTATCAGATACTGATAGTATCAGGCTGCTCCTCGCCCTGATGAAGTGGACTGCAAGGTTCACGAAACGTTGGCATTCCAAGAATGGATTTGAACACGGAGAAAACCCGCGAAACGCAAGATTGTCATATAGGAAACACCCGTGAAAGCCTCAAGAATATTAAAGAAGAGTTATGTTAAATGCAGTATTAAACAATGCGGTAATAATAGTAAAAGTTCACAATGCACTTTTTTTCGTTATCCCAAAGATATCGAAAGGTAAGTTTTTATAATTTACAAAAAGTAAGTAGTTTATGCTAGGTTAACTTAATTAAACACAATCAAATGTAATTTTGTGAAATAAGATAATATTTTTACATTGACTCCGTTTACACGGCACCCTTAATTATGTTTTTTTAGAGCAAAGTAATGGACTATCGCATGTCTTCGAGAAGATCTTATGTCTAAACCGTACTTATTGTATAAGTGTTACAGAGTTTGTAGCAATCATTTTGAAAATACTATGTTTACAAACTATTTAAGAAATAAATTGTGTCATAATGCGATTCCAACTTTAAAAATGACAAATATTAGAAATGATGAGAACATTCAGGTCAGTATGTCATTCTATAGATATTTACAATAAAATGTATTTAAAATAGAATCTAGTGTAAAAACATTTTGTTTGGTTATAAGATAAATATTAATTTGACAATCTAATTCACAACAATTTTAAATCAATTTGTGTAATTGAATCGAAAGTGCTGTGTCCAAAGTGTCAAACGCAAAGACATAAAGCGTGAATCGTCCATATCTATATACCGGGTGTCCCAGACCACCGGTCCACCCCTTTTATCTCAGAAGCAGAGCATTTTAGAAAGAAACGTTTCAGACAAAAGTTATGGGGTTCTAAATGATTTATTCAGTGATCAGATCAGTATGACCTTGGATGGCGTCACCAAGGTCAGAGCAATGTC
Organism: Trachymyrmex cornetzi; assembly: GCF_001594075.2. Taxonomy (NCBI): domain Eukaryota; kingdom Metazoa; phylum Arthropoda; class Insecta; order Hymenoptera; family Formicidae; genus Trachymyrmex; species Trachymyrmex cornetzi. Next base: position 31,648 of record NW_017295722.1, on the reverse strand, counting down.
ACTTTGAATTTTTTAAATGGAACCCCCTATTTTTCATCGCATATTCTTGTAGAACACCTCGAGAGCTTTCCTAAACACTATAATGAAATGTTTTTTCATAAAGTACTTTTCGAGTTATAAGGCTTGAAAGTTACAGTATTGCCGGCATTAGCATTTCCCAAGAAGTACCAGGTGTAGAGGTTACTTAATCGGATTTAATCTCGTGTATACGTGAGTGCATACTTGCGTAACGGGCGTACATGGGAATGGAGAAAGGAAGTCGGAATTACATATACAATGTTCTTATTTCTATTTGTTAACTGAACTGATTATGTTTGATGCTCAATCAGGTCCAGATAAACGCATGCATTTTCCCGTGCTTAGCATTAATCAGGATGAACGACATGGACGTGACGAGAATTTCACGTGACGAGAATTTCATCCAATTGGGATGCTTGATTCGCGTGAGTCCCCTTGCCTCTCACGTTCGGGAATGAATGAGTGTGTATTTGGCTAAACGATTAAATGTTCAAATTGAGCACCATTCTCTGTAATGCAAACATCTACTCTATTTTGAAAGGAATGGATTACTCGAAGAATTTCCTCAGCACTCAAGGATCGAATTGCTTCACTTATTCTACGAATCATATCGTCCCTCGTAGTCGGACGTTCATGATAGACCAAGTCTTTTATCCTTCCCCAAAAATAATAATCAAGAATGGTAAGGTCTGGTGATCGGGGTGGATAATTGATCGGACCGTATTTGCCTATCCACTTGTCGGGAAACATAGCATTTAATGCTGAACGAGCAACTCTCGATGTATGCGACGGACATGCATCTTGTTGGAACATGTCCAGGCGCAATTGCAAAGGAACATTTTCTAGTAAACAGGAAGATCTGTCTCTATTAAGGCGGAATATCTCACCGTTTAGATTTTCGTCAAAGAAAACTGGACCTACGATTTCACTTCCAATAATACGAAATATTGACTTTCCAAAGGATTTGATGATCAATTTCTCTCAACCAATGAGGATTATTTTGGGCCCAAAAACGAGAATTCCAAGTATTGACAGATCCATCACTTTTAAATGTGCATTCGTCAGAAAATAAAATTTTTAAGTGGAAATCACGTGGTTGCTGTCTTATCCAGTTGCAAAATGTAAGTCTCTATTGAAAATCGTTGTAATTCAACGATTGATGAACAGACATTCTGTAAGCATGAAACTTGTTACTTCTTAAAATGTTCCAAACAGTGTTACGACTAACACCAGAATCTCGTTCTCGGCGTCTTAAGGAAATATCGATGGAACAGAGGAACACGTATGGACACGTAAATGAGGCTAGAATAAATATTCTCTGCTGTAAAACACATTTTTCGGTGTAAGAAGACATGAAAAATTTTTGTATTTAAATTAAATTTTTTCATTTTATACGGTTAATTCTTTAATTTTTTGTGGTAACA
>NW_017295722.1:29252-29979 GCF_001594075.2 Trachymyrmex cornetzi | reverse complement strand
ATTTGGATTAAGTAAATAATAAAGATAGTATCACTTGAGTTTTACTTTTCATTTTGTAAAATTTAACTTGGCGCCACAGTTGTTGATATCAATTCGTTCGTACAAATAATACATACCATTAGATTAATATTTATTATTTATTTAATTTGCCATGGTATAAAAAAGTGGGATTTAACTTGGCGCCAGTTCTTGATATCAAATCTTTTATAGGAATGATACATATCATTAAAGTTAATATTATTTATTTAATTTGGTATTCGAATTACATGGAATTTCACTTGGCGCCAATTGTTGATATCAAATCTTTTTTACGAATAATACTTAAAGTTTTGATAAAAATTTGATGAATTTAGCTTGGCGCCAGTTTTGTTGATATCAAATCTTTCATACGAATAATACATATCATTAGAGTTAAATAAATTAAGAAACAAATTAAAGTTACTATTATATTTTTTCTTTGGAAGGATTAAAATGGTAAAATTTAACTTGGCGCCAGTTGTTGATATCAAATCTTTTATACAAATAATGCATATCATTAGTTCTACTAAACAGCAAATGCGATTAGTCATTAGTTTCACGGCCGATTAAGTAATTGGCATTGGTGAAACCGGCCCAAATGGTGGTTCTACACGAGAAACATGCACGCTTAGCGCTTTTCTTACTTTTTTTTAAAAAGGTAAGTTTGTATACGATCATATACAGGGTGACCCATTTTAACTTAGACAGC
>NW_017295722.1:27052-28848 GCF_001594075.2 Trachymyrmex cornetzi | reverse complement strand
CATTTCAAGGTCAAGTGGGGATTTTTAATAAAATTTTATGCTACATATGTATTTTCTTGTTGTGATTCTTTAAATATTAGCATATCTTATCTTCAAAATTGAAAATTAAACTTTCCATCTGATGGAGTTCGTCTAAGTATCCCTCCAAAATTTTGTCCATTTAGTGCCAAAGGCACAAGTGTTTATGTATTTTTTTTAACATTTGTAATCTGATAAAATTCTGGTCAGTAAAATGGCAAATTATACGCCTACAGAAATAGTCGATATTCTTATAACCTTTGGTGAATGTGGTAGAAATTACAGACTTACTGCCCGTACTTATGCGGAGCGATTCCCAAATCGCCGCCATCCTACTGCTCAACAAATTATGAACATTGAAAGGAGATCTCGTAATAATCCACTTCATCGCGAAAAGCGAAGGAATAGACTTCATAATAATAATGATAATAGATTGCTCGCAGCTTTGGCTATGGTTCACCAAAATCCCCATATTAGTACCCGTCAAGTAGAACGAGAACTACGGTACACAGATTGTTACGATCAGTCAATTACCATCCGTATCATATTACTCTGGTACAGGAATTAAGTGAGGCCGACTACGTACTCAGAGTACAATTTTGTAGATGGGCTCTTGAGATGTTAGATCAGAATCCAGATTTTTTCAGTAATGTTTGTTTCAGTGATGAAGTAACATTCATCAGCAATGGTAGTCTCAATAGGTATAATTGCCACTATTGGTCACCAGAAAATCCACATTGGTATCGTGAGGTGCTTAATCAACATCGTTGGAGTTTAAACGTATGGGTAGGCATTTGCAATGGCGAAGTCATTGGACCTCATTTTTTTGAACGTACAATTAATAGTCCAATGTATTTGGAATTCCTCGAAAATGATTTGCCAGCATACCTAGAGAATGTTGCCCTTGCAGTTAGACTAAATTTATGGTATCAACAAGATGGTGCTCCTGCTCATTATGCTCGTATTATACGGATGTTTTTGAATCAAAGATTCCCAAATCGGTGGATAGGGCTGAGTGGACCAGTTCTGTGGCCTCCGAGATCACCGGTTTGAACCCCCTTGATTTCTTTTTATGAGGATACGTTAAAGATGCAGTGTATAGTGAAGCTCCAACGACAAGATTGAATATGATGGAAAGAATAAGAAGAGCTTGTGAAGCGATAACTCCTTTAATGCTTGGAAATGTACAACGTAACTTTCGCCGTCGATTACTGTTATGCTTAGAAAATAATGGTGCACACTTTGAGCATCTCCTCCATGCGGAGAGAGCTGATTACAATGCAATCTTGCTTAACTGGTTGGGTCACCACTCGACTTTGCCTTCACTGGCTGGGTCACATACCTTCCATAGGGGCTGTAGGACCTTGTAGATGGTGGGAAGGTTTAAGCGCTGAACCAAGGTAGCTGTGGGGCAGGGTTTTGCACTATGTGACTGGTGGGTCATCTCTTCACCTAGGTAAGTAGCCAGTTCTGTGTTAGGCCCCTTGGTTGTCTAGGTAAGTGCGAACCAACAAACAATCCAACTCGCGTTAGGTCGATTTAGAGGAAATTACTTTTATCCCAAGCATAAAATTTTATTAAAAATCCCCACTTGACCTTGAAATGGTCATGAAAATATAGGTTCAAGGACATTGTCAGGGTCATGGTTTGGTCTCCCCTCGACAACAATTTTTCTCACTAACACTATCCGGGAAAAATCAAGATTTTTTGGCTTTCTGCTTCGATTAGGAATTTGTCTTTGAAATGACCTCTATGGTCAACTTTGACCCATAACATGA
>NW_017295722.1:25576-26910 GCF_001594075.2 Trachymyrmex cornetzi | reverse complement strand
AATCAGCCCCTTCATATCCAACAATTTTTGTTTTAAACATTTTTTTATTTAATCGCGATATTTCGAGTTATTTGGCTGTCTAAGTTAAAATGGGTCACCCTGTATACATACATTCGAATTACATGGAATTTAACTTAGCATCAATTGTTGACATCAAATCTTTATACGAATACCTAAAATGTTGCGGAATAATTTATAATTACCACCCCATCGTTTTATAATGGTGATATAAAAATGTCAAGATATATCAAAACGATGGTCATCTGTATAGAATTTAATTCTACTAAACAGCAAACGTGATTAGTCATCATATATATAACATGACAATGAGATAAGAGGTTTGTTTGCGTCGCTTGCTTCAATATGCTCCTACTTCCTCTAACCGTAGCTCCTACTCACTCTAACGAGCGCGTTGAGTGAGTAGGTGCTACTGTTGGGAGGAAGTAGGAGCATGTTGGGGCATGCGACGCGAACAAACTTAAATTAAAGTTAAGAACGACATACAGACTTGTCGGCGTTGGTATCAGTCGCCCTAAGTAGTGTCAATAAATATTGGCTTGCATTAATTGGTTGGTAGTTTCACGAATTATTTTTATTTCTTATACATACATTATATACTGTAATATTATTATAATACTACATTTATAGTATTCTAAGGACGACTGTTAGCGACGCCAATTAACATAATCGTCTGTATTAAGTTTATTAAGGATTTAGCTATAAATATGATGTATAATAATTAATTGTTATTTACTTATTGTTTTATGTTTGAATTATAAAAGTCCTTTACTCATTTTTATATTGTATGTGTTTTTAATAATTAATAATGAGAAAGCTACCACATAAATAAATCATTATCTTTAAAATTAAAGCCTTTCCTTTCAGTAAATCTAATCTAAAAATAAACAGCACAAAGAATCAATTCTGTCATAATTATAAAGAATAGAGAGAACAAATTATTAATAAAAAAATTGAAATAAACTACCAGAACAGAAAATGTATTCTTACACCGAAAAATGTGTTTTACAGCAGAGAATATTTATTCTAGCCTCATTTACGTGTCCATACGTGTTCCTCTGTTCCATCGATATTTCCTTAAGACGCCGAGAACGAGATTCTGGTGTTAGTCGTAACACTGTTTGGAACATTTTAAGAAGTAACAAGTTTCATGCTTACAGAATGTCTGTTCATCAATCGTTGAATTACAACGATTTTCAATAGAGACTTACATTTTGCAACTGGATAAGACAGCAACCACGTGATTTCCACTTAAAAATTTTATTTTCTGACGAATGCACATTTAAAAGTGATGGATCTGTCAATACTTGGAATTC
>NW_017295722.1:20865-25518 GCF_001594075.2 Trachymyrmex cornetzi | reverse complement strand
CTTCCTGTTTACTAGAAAATGTTCCTTTGCAATTGCGCCTGGACATGTTCCAACAAGATGCATGTCCGTCGCATACATCGAGAGTTGCTCGTTCAGCATTAAATGCTATGTTTCCCGACAAGTGGATAGGCAAATACGGTCCGATCAATTATCCACCCCGATCACCAGACCTTACCATTCTTGATTATTATTTTTGGGGAAGGATAAAAGACTTGGTCTATCATGAACGTCCGACTACGAGGGACGATATGATTCGTAGAATAAGTGAAGCAATTCGATCCTTGAGTGCTGAGGAAATTCTTCGAGTAATCCATTCCTTTCAAAATAGAGTAGATGTTTGCATTACAGAGAATGGTGCTCAATTTGAACATTTAATCGTTTAGCCAAATACACACTCATTCATTCCCGAACGTGAGAGGCAAGGGGACTCACGCGAATCAAGCATCCTAATTGGATGAAATTCTCGTCACGTGAAATTCTCGTCACGTCCATGTCGTTCATCCTGATTAATGCTAAGCACGGGAAAATGCATGCGTTTATCTGGACCTGATTGAGCATCAAACATAATCAGTTCAGTTAACAAATAGAAATAAGAACATTGTATATGTAATTCCGACTTCCTTTCTCCATTCCCATGTACGCCCGTTACGCAAGTATGCACTCACGTATACACGAGATTAAATCCGATTAAGTAACCTCTACACCTGGTACTTCTTGGGAAATGCTAATGCCGGCAATACTGTAACTTTCAAGCCTTATAACTCGAAAAGTACTTTATGAAAAAACATTTCATTATAGTGTTTAGGAAAGCTCTCGAGGTGTTCTACAAGAATATGCGATGAAAAATAGGGGGTTCCATTTAAAAAATTCAAAGTGACATTGCTCTGACCGCCATCCAAGGTTATACTGATCTGATCACTGAATAAATCATTTAGAACCCCATAACTTTTGTCTGAAACGTTTCTTTCTAAAATGCTCTGCTTCTGAGATAAAAGGGGTGGACCGGTGATCTGGGACACCCGGTATAAGTAGGATACAGGGTGTCTGAAAAGTGTGGAAATGGTAGAATATCTCGAGAAATACACATCGGATCAGAAATCTGAAAAAATATATACATATTCAATGTTTTCAAAAAAGCTATCTTTTGACATCTAACATAACCCCCCACCCCCACCCGCTGTGGGTGAAAGAGAGTGGTAAATTTAAAATTTTTAATGGGAACCCCCATTTTTTATTGCAAATTTCGCTTCTTCAGAAAAAGTTACATTAATTTTACCTATTACAAACATTTTTTTGATGACAGATGGCGCTGTAATCAGCGAAATTAAAAAATTAGTCTAAAACGGTTAAAATATCTCAAGAAATACTCAAAGGATCAAAAACATAAAAATGCACGTATTCAATGTTGTCAAGAAAGCTATCAATTGACACAAAAATTCTACCCCCCACCTACCATCCGCTGGGGGTGAAAGGGTAGGTAACTTTAAAATTTTTAATGAGAAAACCCCCATGGTTTATTGCAGATTTCGCTTCTGCAGAAAAAGTCGTATTAACCCTTTAACGCCGAGATGGGCTGAATTTCGACATGGATTTCAACCCCCAACAATTAGCAGAAAAGAACGTAGACAAGTATCGGAAGGTCCATTTGTATGTAATAATGTATCAGAAACGTGTTCCCGATAGTTAAACTTCGAAAACGTGTACTGTATACAATTTTCATTTTTCGATTTTGAGGTTACAATGGCGCCTATAAGCTCAAAATTTTTCGAAATTTTACGTACGGCTAGTAAATTTACAAAAAATATGCCCGAATTCGATTGAAACTTGTTACTCGGGGGTTTTTGGAATCGCTGATTACGAATGTAAAGTCAGAATCCAAAAATTCAACTTGATGTACCTACAATGGTAGACCAAGTTTTCAAATTTTGAAGTAGCGTCCTTGCCTTTGAATATTTCAAAGTTTCCCGTTTCTCACTGCGAGGAGGTGGACGATTTTGAGAATCTTTTTTTGTTTTTTATTTTTTCTTTTTTAGTTTTTTAGAATGTTTTTTAATTTTTTTTGTTTTTTTTTTTAAGTTTAATTTTTTTTTATTTCCTTTACTCGATTTTTTAAAAATATGTACATACATATGTATATATGTTTCCAAGCAAAATTTGTATTGGAAATACATACTTATCTTTTTAATATGGCATATGTGTATGTATTTATATCAGTTTAAGCTTGTGTATTTATACCAGTTTAAGCTCTTCTAACTAATTGTTTAATATTTCTTCCGTTTTCTTCTCACTATTTGCTTAAAAATTTCCATCTTTTTTATTCATATTCTGTCTGTCGTTGTAATTGGGCATAATGGCTTTGACAGAAAAAGAAAAAATCAAAATCGAAAAGTTACCCGCCCATCCACCTCCAGGGCGAGAATTGCTCCGTTGAGTATTTCTTGAGGTATTTTAAACGTTTTAGACTCATTTTTTAGTTTCACTGATTACAGCGCCATCTGTCATCAAAAAAATGTTTTTAATAGGTAAAATTTATGTAACTTTTTCTGAAGAAGCGAAATCTGCAATAAAAAATGGGGGTTCCCATTTAAAATTTTAAACTTACCTTCTCTTTCACCCACAGCGGATGGGGGTGGAGGATCATGTTAGATGTCAAAAGATAGCTTTTTTGAAAACATTGAATACGTATATTTTCAGATTTCTGATTCGATGTGTATTTCTCGAGATATTCGACCGTTTCCACACTTTTCGGACACCCTGTATATAAATAGCATATCAAAAGTGGACAACAAAAACAACATATATAATCAAATAATATAACGTTCTTAATGTCACTTAATGTCATATAGCAATTTCTATTTTTTATTATTATTTTAAATAAATTATTATTTAATGTATGTTTTAACGTTTTATAATTTTAATTATTACAGTTTCTAATCATAATAATTTTATTTTGTAGAATAATGCAGGTTTATCAGTATCTTCACAATCATATAATAGAATTTTGGAAACGCACATATTCTCGTCTTTACAGGTATTAATTATAATTATACATACACAATATAAGTATAAATGTAATTGCGAATAGAATCAAAGATTAATACTCTAGTTTTACAATTTATAGAAAGTACCAGATGAATTTATAATGTCAAATTTGTTAAATTCTTCTACTTCATATATCTTTGATGAATCGGAGGATATTACAATGAAACAGGAAGCAGCATTGGCACATAGAGACGTACACGCTTCGATTTTTTCAAATTTCAAAACCTCTGAATCAATCTACCAATTGTAAAGTTCCTGTGAAAAATTCTCCAATTTTTGATACATCCAAACTTTCTGCAAAAAAAACGAAAATTAATGTTTCATAATGAACAGACTTTTGAACATCAGTAATTATCTCAAAAAAATAAAAGTGTTCAAACATCATATACATTAAGGCATTCTCATCGTAACCGGCTTGAATATAAAAAATTGCGAATAAAGATAAAACAACTTGAATTAAAATTAATGCGTAAGGAGAAACAAAACTTAAAAATTAATAGATTAGGAAAAGAGAATTTTGATGATTAAAATGTATGCGATAAGTTTTTGCCTTGTAAAATGGCTTCGTTTTTTAAACAGCAGCTTTTACTTTATAAAGTAAAAAAACATGGCCAAAGATATTCTACAGAATTGAAGGAATATTGTTTCCGACTTTATTTCAAAGGTTCAAAAATGTATAAAACGTTATCTTTAATTTTCATTTTGCCATCGATTAAAACTTTGAGAATTATTAATAGAAATTTAGTTATAAAATGTGATATAAATCAAAATGTCTTTGATTTTATGCCGATAAAAACTAAGGTTATGAAAGAAGTAGATACGTATTGTACAATTAGCTTTGACGAGATGTCAATTAAATCTTACTTATATTATAATATCAACAAAGATGAAGTTATTGGTTTAGTTAATCAATGCAAATCGTTCAAACTAGCAAGGCAGGTGTGCGTTTTTTTAGCGCGAAATATATTTGGTACCTGAAAGCAACCATTATTATATGTATTTTCTGCATCCATGACTAATTTTAAAATTTTAAAAGAATTGTTGATGGAATGCATCATTAAATTACAAAATATCAATTTGAAAGTTGTATCTATAGTTTGCGATATAGGCTCTAATAACATAATGTTGGTAAATCAATTTGGAATCACACAAGAAAACCTTTTCTTTACAATAAATGGTGCTAATATTTTCTTTATATACGATGTACCATACATATTCAAGACGCTTCGGAACATATTTCTAAAATATGATTTTATATTTACGGAATATCGTGCTTTATTTAAGCATATTAAAGAATTTTATGAACAAGATTCTAAATGTAATATTCGATTAGCTCCAAAACTAACTGTGGTAGCCATCAAGCTCCAACCGAACCAGAACCAGCCGCGCAGACTGAGTGCGCGCGGGCAAACACTGCAAAGTTTCTCGCAAGTGCTCGCGACTCACGAATCACAGGTACCGCGGCCTAGCCTCCAGGGGACTGGCGCGACAAACGCAGACTCGCGTTCAAGTCCCGCCCGGCGAGGGATATAAGCTCCGCCGGAGCGACGATAAATCGCTCATCGCACCCCGAGCCAGTGCGATAACCGGCGACGTCAGATAGACACAGGA
>NW_017295722.1:17573-19873 GCF_001594075.2 Trachymyrmex cornetzi | reverse complement strand
AGTCACTTTCATTGATCGAATTGATAAATTGTTCGATATCTTAAACTCAACTGTAAAATACAATGGAGAGAAAGAATATGCTCATGTTTTTAAAGGCCTAAATTTTCAAGTTGAATTCTTAAATGATTGTATTCATTTTTTTTAATCATTACGACTTTTTGATTCTAGAAGATTAGACGTAACTAACAGAATGAAGTTTATTTCGGGTTGGAAAATAACAATTTCTTCTGTGCTAAAAATGTGTAATTTTTTAGAATTAAAAGGATTTCAGTTTCTTCCAACAAGAAAGCTGAACAAGATTCACTTGAAAATTTGTTTGGAAAGATTCGTGAGAAAGGAAATACACTACGCAACAAAATTATCGCAACAAAATTATCGCAACAAAATTTTTCATCGAAATTTTGTTCTTTTTCAAATGCTCATAACTCAGTCAATTTTCATCGTATCAAGACGATTTTTTTTCATTTTATAGGTAATTATCTGTACTTTAAGAAAAACTTGATGCGAAATTAGGTGCAAGTCGATGCCGCATTTCCATATTTTAATAAGGCCCAAGCATTTTTTTTCTTTAAAAATTTGATTGTTTGACGCGCTACTTGGATCGCCCCGATTTTTTTTCGAAAATACCACATAGACCATTGTAAAGTGCACTTTTCAACAAACAATTTGAAAGAAAATTCGAGTCTCTACGATTTTTTTTGACCGAGTAATGCCATTTTGAAATTATTCGGGCATTTTTAACGAATACCGCCAGCATTAACATTATCCGATACGTACCGTGAGGAGATTGCTGGTCGGACTTTACGCATCATTTTGGCCCTGAAAAGGGCCGATTATGTAAACCATTTGTCAAATTAGGGACCCCGTGGCTCTTCACTTTCACAGTATTTTCTAACTCCAAACTCTATTTGCCTAATGCCAGAGCGGTCAAGTGTTAGAGGCATTCAATACCGTGTATTACCACCTCGGATAACCTCTCCTAAACGTTCTTGCATATTAATGCATGCTCTGATTGATTCTTGAGGTATCTCGTACCAGATTTCATGTAGAGCTCTCTCAAGCTCTTGCAGATTAGCAAGAGGCCTCTCCAAGTTACGTAATCTCCTACTCATCATGTCCCATACATGCTCAATAGGATTGAGGTCTGAGCTGTTAAACAGATGAAGCAGTAACTGTATATTGTTTACTGCCAAGTACTCACGAGTTACCCTCGCAACATGGGGAAGTACATTTTATCCTGCATCAAGATGAAATCACGGTCTATTCGTCGATGCATTGGAATCACGCCAGGACGCAAAACTTTGTTTATGCAACGTACCAGTGTGAATCCTGGGGGTTGGAGAATCACTAGATCTGTTCGATGGTTCATTGATATTCCACCCAATACCATAACGGATCCTCCACCGAACGTTCGAGTTGGATCAACATGATTCGCTTGAAAACGTTCTCGTCTACGTCGCCAAATTCGGATCCTAGCATCATTCCCAAACAGACAAAATCGAGATTCGTCTGTAAACAACACATTTCTCTGTCTGGCCGTTCAGTTTCGATGATTACGAGCGTAACGTAGACGAGTTCACCGATGCACTGTTGTCAATATGGGCACTTTAGCACGAATTCATAATCTTAAACCTCTTTCGTGAAGGCGTCTTCTTATCGTTTGAGTACTAATTCGCCTGCCTGGTAAAGCTTCATTCCCGATTTGTCGCGCAACCCTTGTTGGGACGCACAGAGCTTCATTGACAATGTTGCTATCCTCCCAATTCGCAGTTACTTTAGGTCGACCTTGACCAGGCCTCCGACGATAACAATCTGTTTCTTGGTACCGACTAAAAACACGCGATACCATCGAGCGATTACTACCCATTCTTATTGCTACGGCGCTCTGACTCAATCCCGCCTCTAGTAGGGCCACAATTTGAGTAGATTGAATTTCAGTAAGCCGAGGCATTTTTAGTAAGAAAATAAAATATCCTCTGCTTTTCTGTATTTTTTTATTAGTATTCACTCTACATAATAAAATTAATGTTTAATATGGTTCGATCCTTCCGCATAATGAGGTGTCGGCATTTGACTCTATCGCGATATTCGTTAAAAACGCCCGAATAACTTCAAAATGGCATTACTCGGTCAAAAAAAATCATAGACTCGAATTTTTTTTCAAATTGTTTGTTGAAAAGTGCACTTTACAATGGTCTATATGGTATTTTCGCAAAAAAATCGGGGCGATCCAGGTAGCGCGTCAAACAATCTTTGACTCTCACCCCCCCTGCCCCTGGAAGTCGAAGGTGAGAGTCGGG
>NW_017295722.1:13750-16934 GCF_001594075.2 Trachymyrmex cornetzi | reverse complement strand
CGGGGTCATGACCTTGACAACATATGTCAAGGTCAAGGTCATTGGGGGGGCTCCCCTAATCTGCATATTTACCATTTTCTGAATACTGGCCACGAAAACTGTGAAGAAAACTGTGATAATATTTTAATGCAAATAAATGATTTAAAAAATTTTGAAGCTAATGAATCTAATGAAGAAATTAATGAGATCACTAACAATTTTACTTCTAATGATACTGATTATCAAAAACTCCAAATAATGGAAAAAAATTTAATTAGATACATTTCTGGATATTTAATTTAAAAATGTCTATCACAACATACATGCAGTGTCTGCAAAGAATGTAGTATAAGTCACACTGAATTTGATGATAGTTCTTTATTCTCTTTTTTTAAAACCTATCAAATAAATTCTTCTAAATTTGGAACACTTTATATGCCACATGATAATTTTATCTATTATATTTGTAATTTAGAAAATATTTTCATTAAATGTTTTGAAAATTTTGTCGTTGAAAAAAATGTTATAAAAAAGCTTTTAACAGAATTTAATAAAATTATTTTTATTCATCCATGTGATCAATTTCCACATATGTATCTAAAAAAACTTTATGCTAGAATGCGACTATATTATACGCTAAAACTTACTAATCGCAATTTTAAATCGCCAAAAAATCCACAAAAATTAATTATATGGAAACATGTATAATTTTCATTATTTTTCAGTAAATGTTGCAAATTGTAATTAGCATAATATTAATATATCGGTATATATATAGTGTAAATTATAAGTAAATCTACTAATATATGCTAATGTTGTAATCTTCTTTGATTGACTCGTGTATAATAAATTGAAAGGATAGGAGCCAGTCGAGTCCAATTAATACACCAGTTAAAGTTGTGTATTAAATTTTTATTATTATTCTACTATGTCCATACGTTTGTAATAACAAGGAGCTCATCAAAATAGCATTAAGAATAGAGTTTCTAAAGAAATGTTTATCCATAGCAATATATCCGACACATCTAAATAATGTTTCATTATATAAATTAACTTTTCATAATAAGAAATTTAAGAATAAAGTAAATACAAAAGTCACAAATTGTATTAGAACAATATGCAAATTAGAAGTCAGTGACGCGTACCATTATCATAGAATGATTAAATATAGAATAGGGGAGATTAACAAATATATACTTAATAGGTTACCAATTACAATATATAATGATTTTTTCAATACACAAAATATAAAGTTAGATAAATTTTTCCAAAAATAACATAAATTAATGATAAAGAAACATGAATGGCTAATCAAGAAACATAATTATAATAATATTAAAAAAATAAAACCTATTGAGTATATATATAGTAAACATACTTTTATTAAGAAAAATAAAGATACAAAATACAATAATATCATACAAAGATGGGAAGACCATAGTAATATTAATTGGAATAATAAATTTTAAATTTAAAATACATATTAACCCAATGGATTACGTAAATTGCAAATATGATTTAGATAGACTAGATAACAAATGGTTTGTTAATCTCACGAACACTTATATACCGGACTTTGCGCATGCAATTTTACAATTAGGAGAGAATTTTTGTTTACCTACTACAAATATAAAAAGGATTACGATTGAAATGATAAAGAACCTAGAAAATAATTTTAGAAAGATTAGGGATATTAATGTATCAGAAATAAGAAATAATTTCATTTCATACATAAATAATTTAAATTTAAAAAAAACACAATAGAAAAAAAGATATCCAACATGTTCCACTTAACAAAAAAATTTATTTTGGATCACCCTAACATAATATACACCCATGCAGATAAAGGGAACATAGTAGTAGCAATGGAGAAAATGGATTACATAAATAAAATGATTTCTATATTAAATGATACCACAACATATGTGACAGTCAATCGTAATCCGATAAACAAAATTATCTCTAATCTCAAAGATATGTTAAAGAGATGGAAATCTAAAGGTTTTATTAACGACAACAAATATAATTGGCTTAATAGCACCAATCCGATCTTACCGAGAGTATATGGGGTTCCTAAGGTCCATAAGATAAATAATCCGTTACGTATAATTGTATCATCGACGGGAAGTCCATTACACAATTTAGCGACATATTTACATGAAATCATTAATGATAGTCTGACTACTAATACATATACGGTAAAAAACAGTTTTGAAATTACTAAGAACGCACATTTGTTGAAAATAAAAAAGAAAGATCAATTATATTCGTTAGACGTAGTATCTTTATATACGAACATACCAGTGGAATTAGCGATTCAAGGTATCAATGATAGATGGAATGAGATCAAAAAGAAAACGGATATCAATAAAAAAGAATTTTTCATAGCGGTAAAATTAATATTAGAATCCACATATTTTACCTTTAATGAAACTTATTATCGTCAATCTTTTGGAATTCCAATGGGGTCACCGTTATCACCCATAATAGCAAATATAGTATTACATGATTTAGAGACAAAATGTTTAAATAGTTTGTTAATTAAACCGAGTTTTTATATGAGATACATGGACGACGTGGCTCTAGCGACTAATATAGATAATATAAATAACATCTTGAGGGAGTTTAATGGTTACCATCATCGTTTACAATTTACGTTGGAAGAGGGTGGTAGCAGGTTGAATTTTTTAGATGTTACATTAATCAAAAACAACAATGACGAAATTTTGTATGACTGGTATCAGAAACCTACGTCATCTGGTAGATTTCTTAATTTCTTGTCACAACATCCATTGGCCCAAAAGATTGGGGTAATTTACAGCTTGATAGATAGGGTATTGTTGTTGTCTCATGTTTTCATAAAAAAAATATAGATAAGATAATTAAAATTCTTATTCAAAACGGATATCCGATACAATTAACCATAGATACAATTAATAAAAGAATACATATGAAATTAAGTAATAATAACAATAATGATAAAAATAAGACAGGATTGACACACAACGATGACTATGTTAAGCCAAATTTCTTTGTTATACCAAATATTTCGAGTTTGACGAATAAAATTAAACATCAATTTCTAAAATATAAGAATATTAAAATAGTATATAAAGGTTTAAACAAGTTAAATGGAATAATAAAGGTACAGAAAGACAACATTAACAAACTGTTACATAGCAACGTAGTGTATAAAATTTTTTGT
>NW_017295722.1:11807-13297 GCF_001594075.2 Trachymyrmex cornetzi | reverse complement strand
TTTTTTATTTTTGCTTGGATTGACGATAAAGATAGTGAGATAGAAAATGATTTTTAGTGTTCTAGGAAGAATGATGATATATATTTAAATTCACCATTGATAAGGATCCAATTCAAGGATCGAAACGTATGGACATAGTAGAATAATAATAAAAATTAAATACACAACTTTAACTGGTGTTTGGACTCGACTTGCTCCTATCCTTTCAATTTATTAATATATGATTAAACACATGTGTTTTTATTTTTAAATAAAATTTATTATTCATTTTTTAAATATTACTTCCTTTTTATACAATATACATAATTATTTATTAATATTCTTTTTATAATTATGTTTAATTAGGTAAAACACACACACCACAAATATAATCTTTTTTTAAATTTTATATCTATATTTATATAAGTAAAATTTATATTATATTCTTGATATTTTTTTTACGAAAAATAACTAAATAAAAATGTTTATTTCATAATTATTATTTAACTTAATAAATTTGATTTATTTACTAGTTCTTATTATTTTCGAATTAATTTTGTTCATTAGTTTGTATTTTTGTAAAATTTTTTAGTGTAATTACATTATTACTTAGGGGCATATCCTTTTTCGGCTTTGGATTTTTCAAACGTTAACATGGCGGATATGCGACACGGAGATCAAAGGTGCCGACACGGAGTGTCCCTACTGGTTATACTGTGGTAGTACGTAGGAAATCTAGTAATTTTTTGCTTCTATAATTAAAGGAAAATAAAAAAATACTACTGTTTTCTATTGTCAAGGCTGATGGTTTTACTAAGGCACTAGAGTCTAGAACCTTAGTTTTACTCGACTGTGGGTGCTCTCCATTTGATGACACACGTCGACACAAGTCGGCACAAGCATCGTTCTATCCTTGTTGACATTCAGAGAATGACAAAGATAGAACAACACTTGTGTCGACTTGTGTCGACTTATGTCATTAATTGGAAAACACCCTGTAATTGTTCAATTCTTAGGCCCAATATCCACGATGCTAGAAATCGGTCCGAGTTCTCGAATCGAGAAATGTGTAATCAATCAGCTTACCCTGCTGCAAATTCCCATGAGGAATTTTCCTATGGGTTTGCCTTTTTTTTTTTTTTGTTGACGAGGAGGAAATCTTCAAAAGACGCCCGGGGAACCATCCCGGGCAGTGTCGGATTCGCCGCCCCGAACCGAAGTTCGGTCCGGCGCCTACCGACTAAACCCTCCCCGCGTCACACCAAGACCTTCAACGATGCAGGGGACGGAATTTGAACTCAGTACAACATCATCCCCTGCATCATCGGCCACGTCCGGTGATCCGGACCCTGCTCCCACGTTGGCAGGGGGGTGGTGAGCCCCCCCGCGTCCCTCGCTGGTCGCTCTTGGGGCGTTCCCCTTCGTCAGCGTCCCGCGACAGGGGAACCAACTAAGCGGCTCCCCCGTCGCTGGACGCCGACTAACTACCGACCTTAGGGCCTGACGCAGGG
>NW_017295722.1:7125-7425 GCF_001594075.2 Trachymyrmex cornetzi | reverse complement strand
CTAACCCTATACTAAAAACTTCTTATTAGAAAACATCCTATGATAATGGTTCAACCGCCGCCCTTTCTCTGTCTCTATCCATTTCCTCCTTCTTGCGCATAACTCCTTCGCAGAATTCCATAAAGGCTTTTCTTCCGTCGTCTCTTCTTAGAGCAGAGATGATAGTCCTCCAGTCGGGGTTTAAACCCAATGCATCTTGCAGCGCGTTCCTCTCAATCGTCCAAGCCGGGCAATATCTGAGCGTGTGTTTTACAGAGTCCACCTCTGCTCCACAGCTCCAGCATTCTGGTAGAGGCTCCC
>NW_017295722.1:0-7047 GCF_001594075.2 Trachymyrmex cornetzi | reverse complement strand
TTTTTTTTTTTTTTGTGACGCAGGGGAAATGCGTTAGGCATCCCCGTCTCCCCCGGGGGAGGGAAACGGGGTATGTGGGACTCTCTCCCCGAAACTGCTGTAACGGGGAGCCTACCCACTAAAACCCCTGCGGGCGTACCTAACCCGAACATTTGGGGTCCATCCGGGGATTTCACGACTGTAGTACTTCCGGATGGACCCCTAAACTATACGCCGAAGCGTATCCTACATCTATATACATGAGGGTGAGTAGACGCCGGCTACTCACCCTCTCTTGTCAGGAACTCATCACGGGAGGGCCATGGACCCCCGTCCATGGTCCCATGAGTCTCCCCTCGGAGGGTCAAAGTATACTTTGACTCGGCCACCGAGTACGCCTCCCTACTTAAAGATTACATCGAGACCGATGACCCCGCTAATCGGTGTCACCGTAATCTCCTCCTGTCTGTCCTTTTATACCGAAGGACACGTGGGCCGCGGGGAGGGTAAACTAAATTAGAGATGGAGAAGCCCCCTCCCCGCGGAATCGATGCCCGACATCCGGACATCTGGCCAACCCGCTGGTCGGTTTGGCCACCCCATCTACCATGACGGGCCGTTCGTCTCCAGAACACCTAATCTAAAATATCTACGCTCAAACCCCCCATCCCTAATCACATCCTAGCCCTTGGACCCTGATTGTTCTGGAGACTCTACAGAACCACGCTCCGACACACCGCAAAAGAACCTAGTTTCCCTCCTAATCGGATTGGGCTACTACCAATACCGAATTTCTCAAGAAATGAGCTCTACTTTTCCACACAACGAATCCGTATTCCTTATCTAGGCTTTCTTGTCCACAATTTCGAAAGCCTACGTGTCCAGGTCACCTCTCTCTCTCGCCCTTTCAGCTACCTCCTTCCTAGTTAGGACTTCTTCACAAAAGCACATTATCGCGTGTCTTTTCTCTTCATGCAGCATAGCCCTTATAACTGCACCTAGCGATAGGTCTGCTCCAATTTTGTCCTTCAACTCTGCCCGTTCCGTGTCCCAGGCCGGACAGTAGGCCAGGGTGTGCTTCGCCGTGTCGTTTACCGAATCGCAGTGCCAGCATCTGCTCGTTGTCTCCCTCCCGATCCGACACAGGAACCTCCCGAAGCATCCGTGCCCCGAGAGGACCTGCGTCGTCCGGAAGGTGAGACCCACCCCGGAGTCCACCCATTCCCTGAGTTGCCCTTTGATGGCTCCCAGGACTGTTTCTCCTACCCTTTCCTCACGATTGATCCATTTTTTCCATTCTCCTATCATCTTCCTTTTGGCGATCTCCCTGATAGAGTCAATTTTCTTCTCATGTCCGATATCCTATCGTATATCTCCTCGCTACACATGGCCTCCAGCTCCAAAGGGGGAACCCCTGCCAGGGCTGTGTTCACGGCGAAGGAGGTGGTTTTATAGGCCCTCACCAACCGACCCGTAATCCGACGTTGAACAGCACGTAGTGTTCTTATTATCTTTCTACTCTTGAGCATTTCGTTTGCCCAAATTGGGGCCCCGTACAACGCCATCGAGTTGATAACATTGACGTACAGCTTCCTCGCCTTACGATTTGGGCCACCCAAATTCGGCAAAAGCCTACTCAAGGCTAGAGACGCTTTATCTAGCCGAGGTGCCAATCCCTCGAAGTGTGGAACAAAAGACCACCTGGTGTCGAGAGTGAGACCGAGGTATCTCATCCTCGTACCCACAGAAATCTCGACTCCTGCCACGCTGATTTTCGTGCTCGCTGGCCTGCCTCTATCGCAGAAGCCTACCACTTCTGTTTTAAGTGGGGCAACTTCAAGCCCCATATCCTGAATCCTTTGCACGATTATCTCCACCGCCATCTCCGCCTCCATAGTGGCCTCCTCCCATTCATCGCCTTTAGTAAGTACCAGAGTGTCATCGGCATAGCAGATTACTGAACAGTCTGGGTGCAGGTCTCTCCTTTTCATGATTTCGTTAAAACCAATGTTCCATAAGAGGGGGCCTAGGATGGAACCTTGAGGAACCCCTCTTCGGACCTCTTGTTCACCCCTTCCACCATTATCTTTGGTGAAGGATAGCTTTCTACCGTCTAAATAACTGCGAATAATTCTCCGCAGGTACAACGGAACTTTATGTTTCGTTAGCGCGGATCCAATTACTTCCCATGGTAAAGTATTAAAGGCATTTTTGATGTCTAATGAAGTGCCAACAACTACCTTACCCTCTTCGAAAGCCTCTTCCATGTACTCTCTTGCTCTTGAAATAGCGTCAAGTGTAGATCGACCTTTTCTAAACCCATACTGATTAACACTTAGGTTAGGACCTCTTTCGTTTAGATGCGCTGTTATTCTGGAAGAGATAATCCTCTCCAGAAGTTTAGCCTCATCGTCAAGAAGGCAAATCGGTCGATAGCCTGATCCTCCGGTTTTCCTGGCTTTTTAAGCAAGACTAGTTTGGCTTTCTTCCAGAGACATGGAAATCTCCCAGTCTTGAGGCATTTTGTAAATAATTTCCTCATTTCCGTCATCATTACGTTGGCTGCTAAGGCCCACGCTTTCGCCGGTATTCCACTCGGCCCGGGAGCGGCACTTTTTTCCGTCATCCTCTTGACGGCGAGTAGTACCTCCTCATGCGAGACCTCCATCTCATCTGTCCAGGAAGAGATTCCCACTGCCGGCAGTTCGGGCTCTATCCAGTTATCCGCACCGCCCGGCGGAAATAACCCCGTAATTACTCTATCCAACGTGACTCCATCCAACGACTCCGTATATGGTGGAGACCATCTCCTTAACTTCCCCATAACGGTCTTGTAGGGTCGACCCCATGGATCCTCGTTCAAGGATTTCAGAAAGTCCTCCCAGGCTTTCGACTTGGCCTTTCTAATTTCCCTTCCTAGGACTTTCTTAGCTTGTCTAAGCTTCCCTAGACATTGAAGCGTTTCAAAATCATCCTGAGAGTGAGACGCCCGTCTTCTACTTCTTCTTAATCTCCTTCTCGCCGTGATGACATCGGATCTGAGAGTGTTTAAATTCTCGTTCCACCACGGCATGGCTTTCCTTGGTCTGGGAGTCGACCTATTCATCGCGGTATCACAAGCCTCCGTGAGCATGTATTGCATCCTCGTTGCTAGCACTTCAATCTCTTCATGGTTCTGATCTTCCATACGTATAAACTTCGGCCAGCTACTCGCCAGTATAGCTGCTGTGAAGAGATCCTCCTTCATACTCTTGACGGCCCATCTTCTCGGTTGAGGATTTCTCATCCTTCTTTGTTGAAGTTCCGAATTGGATATCACCATCTCGATGTGTCTATGGTCAGACAAACTTTCTCTGTCCGACACAACCCATTTTTGCACTCTTCGAGCTGCAATGGGATTCGCGAAGGAGATATCGACGATGGATTCTCCTGTGCTTCTAACACAGGTACTTCTACCTCCTTGATTGAGGCAGATTAATCCTATTCTGCTGCACCATTCTACTACAATTCTTCCGCGAGCGTCATTTATCGGAGACTGCCATAAATCAGACTTTGCGTTAAAGTCTCCCGCTACCAGGATCGGCTTATTCCCGATCAACATTATTTCCCTCTCCATGTCATCTAGAGCCTCCTCGAATTCCCCCAGATCGAGACTTGGGGGGAGGTATGAGCCCATCACGATTGTATCTCCCCAACGGATTGCCACAAAGTGCATCCCTTTCTTGAATGGCGTGCAGGGAACAGCATTTTTTGTCTGCCTCCATGTAATGGCAATCGACTTTCTATCATTTGTCACCCAGTGCGGATGATCTCCAGGAATGACGTATGGCTCAGAGACTATCGCGAGTGAAAAGTCTCCTTCTGCCATTGACTGCATGAGCAGATCATGTGCCGCCCTGGCATGGTTAATGTTCGTTTGTAAAAGTCGATTAACCATTGTTAACGTTGGTTTGGGATCCTCCGTCCCCTGGTTCCTTCTTCTCCTCCTTTCTCTCTTCTGCATTCGACCAATCGATACCTAATGTCGGCCAGTCTTCTTCCGTCTTTTTAGCAACGGTTTTTTGGAAATCCAGAGACCCTTCTTCCAACTCCACTTCCATATCCATCTCGGATTTCACTCCCTCGCTGACACAGCATTTCTCCATTTGTCGAACCACGCTTGCCTCCCTTTCTATCCCCTTATCTTTTCCAGGGTGGTGCTCGGATGATTTTTCCACATTCATATTTATGTCCTCCGGATTTTTCTTCTGACCTAAGAGAGGATCCTTACTTACTTTCTCCTCCTTATTGGTCTTCCTCTTTGTTACAGGTGGTTTGCAGGCAGGCCCGCCCATTCTGTGTTCTGCCTTTACATTTTTGGATGCGCAGATCGGGCAATGAGCCTTTTCTATACAGTCCTTAGCGATATGTCCAGATTGACCACACCTGTAGCACAGGGCCCCTCTATCAATTTCATTCCTGCATTGTGTCCTCACGTGTCCTGGTTCCAAACATTTGAAACACTGGTTGGACCTCTCCGGGAGTAATTCCACCCTTACCATTGTCCAACCAATGCGTATCCGTTTATTCCTACATATGCTTTTGGCTGAAGCCAGTGGGCATCTTACCCAAAGTGTGCCGAGCCCGTTAAAGGATGGAACGATTGTTCCTAATTTAAATGCAGTTTTCGCACATTTCCCCAACAGAGTTAAGGTCTGTAAGATATCCTCTTCTGTCGTCGCTTCCACAAGGTCCTTTAATCTAATATCAGCCGTTTTTTCCGGTCTTGTTACAAGGACATCTTCCTGTCCTACCAACGCCGTTTTTAACTTTTCGGCTAATTTATCCGCCTTTTGTCCTCCTTCTACGCCCGGAATTTCCAAAAGCAAGGCCCCCGTTCTTGATTTCCTGGGCCTAATGTCAAGGATACCTAAAGCCTCCACGTCGACCTTCTCTCGAGCCAAGCGCATCATTCCTGAGTATGACGCTTCTCCTCTACAGCTGATCTGTACAACAGCCGTTCTCCGGATCCTTCTGTAGTCCTTAATCTCTTCCGATCGTGTTGCTTTTTTAGCTTTAGCCGGGGTAGAAATCCCTGACTTATTTCCCAAATCCTGTATACTATCCTGTTTCGTAATTTTCCTCACTCTTCTTCCTACTACCTTACTCCACGTTGTATTGGAGTCTTTTTCCTCTATATCTGTTTCAATTTCTGTAGTATACTTCCTGCTTCTACTCTTTTCTATTTCCTTAGGAGTCCGTTCCTTATCCTTATCCTTAGATACGCTTGACTTGATTTCTTTCTCGATTCTACTTCTTTGTATCGACTTCCCTTTCAATTTTTCTATATTAATAGGAGTCTTCGGTAACTGTATTTCCTTGATCCGAGGCTTCTTGTTGAATTTTTCCAGTTCCTCAGACACAATTCTTCTAATCAACTTAGCCAAATCTATAGGGTCAGAGCCCATCTCTGTTCTCCTATCTTTAGAACTTTCTCCTTTTCCTCTCTCTTTGTAATGACTTTGGTCATTCCCTTCTCTGTGTACTTCAGAAATATACTTTTTGTGCTCATTATATATCGCCTGTTGTATTTCTGGATCCTCCTTAATAATTTTCCTTTTACCAAATAAAGTAGGCCGGATAACTTCCGGCCAATGTTCCGGTTTATCAAGGGTTACCTTAATATTCTTCTTTGGAGACTTCTCGTCCACGTCCATTAAATCTGATTCTGATGTAATCAAATTGTCTCTTGCTTTAATTTTTTCCGAAGGAATTCTCCTCGGACTTTTCTTTGGGGTATCTATCGATGACTTCCCTTTATTAACGCCTTCCCTTTCCTTGCTCTTTGGACTTGGTGTTTTGTCCTTTCTTTTCTCCGTTTTCTCCCTTTTTAATGCCAGTAGCTCGGACCTATACGCTTCGGCCTCACCAGCTGCCTGTAGGGCCTTTCTTTTCTCCTCCTCCACCTCCAGCTCCAATTTGGCTTTTAATCTGGAAATCTCCCTTTTTAATAACTTGATTTCTTCAGATTTGGCTTCCTCCTTCGTCATTGCTGCCCTTTCCTTAAGGATTTCAAAGATACCCATTGAGGTAGCCGCAGCGACCTTAAGGCTCTTTTGATAAGTGCCTTTTAAATTACTCGATGATCTTGCGATCCTCAAAACTTCCGTCAGGTTTTCATTCACCTTACCTGCCAATTCCTCAGTTGTGTTGTCCTCCAGGTGTTCTTTGATCTTTTCGATATTAACTTTGGCTTTTTGGAGTATCTCTAAGTTACTATACTCCCTTATTATCTTTTCTCTATCCAGTTGTAGCGATTCATCTTTCGCCTCATTATATTTGCGAATTGCCTCTCGCCTTCCCACGTAAGCACCCGTTGTCTTACTTTTCCTAAAGTCTGTTTCAGTCTCCGAGGTAACTCTTTCTCTCTTTCTATTACTACTGGTTCTTTGCGGACCCTTATTTCCTATGTTAATCTTCTCCGGTGGAGATGATATATCCGAATCCGAGACTATAATCATTTTCCTACTCCTCGTTTTATTGAACTCCGAAACGTCACTATCCGAACTTAATTCCTGAGTATCGGTGTCCATGGCTGAGGATTCTCTCTCCGCCATCTTTCCTTTAAAGGACTTCGGTCCCGGTTTCCTAAATACGGAGGAAGAAGATGAACTCCTACCTCTCCTAGTTACTCTCCTTCCGGATTCCCGTTGAAAGACCTCCATATATGTTGGTTCCCCACTGGGTCCCGGTAGGCTTTGTTCGGGCGCCTGCCTTCCTTTCCTCGTTGCACCCCCCTCTTTCTCTTTCTCCGTGCACCCTATCTGTGCCTCCTTATCCAGTGTTGTTTCAATATCTGTTTGTTTTTGATCCATTTCCATTGTTTTTTGTCCCACTCCCCGTGTCGGCTGCGCCTTCCAGGGTATACCCTCCCCGTCAATCTCTTGACGGGACCCCGAGTTCCCCCGGGGGGAAGGCATATGCCTCGGGCCCGCGGAAAAGACATCGCGGGCACTGGGCTCCAGTCCCCTACTGGCCTTCGGCTTGGGTGCAATGCCTCAGGTTTTCAGGGGACCCCCGGCTCCGACC